>NC_067150.1:13911550-14211550 GCF_903995435.1 Acomys russatus
AGACAGAGAGAGTCAGAGACAAAGACAAAGGAGGAAGAATTATTTTTTCAAAATGGCTAGTGACCTGTGCCACAAGTCCAATCTCCTGCGTCCAGTATATAAGAAAGGATTTTCCTCCAAAAATATTTTATCTCTACCAGCTCTCTTTCAACTACAACTGCAACATCTAAGATGAGCTCTCTTTTGAAGACCAAGTTCTGTAGATGAGAAAAGGAATACACCAATACCGACTTTCTCTGATACCTCAAAATATTGCAGATAAAGTAGCCCCAAAGCTCCTCAAGTCACATATACAGCTATTGCCGAGGCACTCTGAAATGCTCCTCTCCTAATGCCTGCACCTGTCTCTCTTCACATTCCTATTTTATTTCTGGTTATTCAATAAACTCACTGACATGAGTTAACTCTGACTTGTCCTTCAGTTCTGTTACATGAGATGTCAGGGACCTAGCTGTACCTAAATTGAAGTCCCTGGGTCTGTGAGGGGGGATTCCTCTACCTATAATTGTGATCCCAGCTGCTAGTGACAGCCCCATGGAGGGGCTTCAGAAGCCAGCGTTCCCATGTTGCCTGTTCCTTTCCTCCCAGAGTCTAGCCAGTCCAGTCCTTCTTACCTGGCCCATAGGTGAGCAGAAGACTAGCAGCCAGAGTCAGCAGGTGCCTGCATTGATGCGCGGAGCATGCCAGGCCCTCCCGTCCCATGCTCCTGCCTGGCTGTCTATACTGTGCTTTGCTTCTTACTTCTCTGAGCAAGTCCCTGAGACTGAACCCAGAATAATCTGGTCCTAGCTGAACTTCAGGGAGGGTGTCAAGGACACACCTTGCTAGGTTTCCCAGGAGGGGCAGGGCCTGCCCTAGGGGGAAAGCAATGGCTGCCATAGCTGGTAAAGGTCATCGGGCATTATCCAGAGACCATAGAGTGACTAATACCTTGTAGACAAATATAAGACTCAGGGTAACCACGGCCCCTAGCAAAGCTTAACTCTGGTGAAGCCAAGATATCTACACTAATCAATCTGACTTTGAAGGAAGACAGAAGCCTCTCTTGGGCATCTATCCTTTTAAATATTTTTGTCCACATTCTACCTGACAACCTGTTGCTTAGAGCCTGGCACCACCAGACAAGAGTGGGGTGGATCCTCCCCTGGGAAGGTACAACTCCTACAGTGTACGTCAGTCGGTATGTGTAGGAGTACAGGGGAGGCAGCATTCCTGGGTGGGAACTCCCTAGCTGCTGGGAAAGGAGAAGACTGTGTTTTTTTAGGAGCCCACAAGAGCCACCCTGCTTTCCTTTGTCTTGACTATGATCCCTGCCCTGGCTTTACAGGGCCTGGAATGCATCACTTCTAAGTCAAGCTGCTCAGCTGCCCCTGACGGTGCAAAGGGCCGCATAGAATCCAGCAAGAGGTTTGTGTGTTTGACTCCTATTTGCAAGACCCATAGCCTTTCCCACCTTCTGTGGCAAAAGTGTTC
The DNA here is from genome assembly GCF_903995435.1 of Acomys russatus. NCBI lineage: Eukaryota > Metazoa > Chordata > Mammalia > Rodentia > Muridae > Acomys > Acomys russatus. The sequence goes on from NC_067150.1 coordinate 13,913,024, forward strand.
ATTTATTTATAGACATGTGTTGGTGCATGTGTCTGTGTGTGAACTCCAGAAGACAATGTGCCTTCCAATTTTTTAAAATGTTAGTACTTTGTTACATGTAGTTGGTTGGTTGTTTTTTTTCTTGTTTAGTATGTGTGTGCAAGTGCATGCATACCATGTGGGAGTCAGTTTTCTCTTTCTGCCATATGGCTTCCTTCTGTGGAGCAAACTAAGATGTTCAGACTTGGTGACAATTGTCTTTACCCACTGAACCATCTGGATGGCCTTCTACTATCCTGAGGCTCATTAATGTGGCTAAATGGGTTGGCCAGGAAGCCCAGGCTTCAGCATGTCTCCATCTCCCCAGAACAGGGATAGATTTAGGTCTTGCTCTACTTACGCCACTTACAATCCTTATAATTTTGATCCCATTATCATATTGTGAGCATATACCTCAAGAGTGATGGATAAGTGAACAAGTACAGGAAGGAACTGTGACCCATAAGTCAGTATGAGGCATCAGACTTGACCATGGGAGTGGGTGGAGAATCAAGTCAGGCTTCCGGGAACTGAGACATGTGTTCCCAGAAGGGTAAGCTGGAATTGGTTGCACCAGGTAAGGGTAGGAGTGAAGAGAGTTTTCCAAAGAGGGCACAGCAGCTGGAGGTAGTGGAAAGGAAGAACAGGAGGAGTTGAGCTCAAACTTTACCTAAACTCTTAACCTCAGTCCCCTACCAAGGCACTCCCCACCTACAAAAAGCAAACACCAAGAAGCAGAAGGCAAGCCATTTGATATCCTTGGTGATCACTTTGTTTAGCTCTCCCTTCCAACTCTCCAGATGAGAAACCTGGGCCCCTCAAACACTAGGATGTTCAAATCAATGCCAAACCCTTTGACCCAGATCTCTGCATTCCTCTGTCATCAGCATCAGCAGAGGTGTGGTGTGTGTGTGTGTGTGTGGTGTGTGTGGTGGTGTGTGTGTGTGTGTGTGTTACACATGCATGGGTACTCATGCATTGCAAAGGCCAGTGGAGGACATCAGGTATCAGGCTCTAAACCTCTGTCCTTAAGAAAGATCTCTCAGTGAACCTGAAGCTAAGGCTGGCAGCCAGCTTGCCCAGTGATCCTCTTCTTTAGTCTCCCACAATTCTGAGGTCACAGACAAACACAGGACCATACGTGGATTCTAGGGATTCAAACCTGGGTTTTGAACTCAGGTTCTCACACTTATGCAGCAAGCACTCCTACTTATTGAGCCACCTACCCAGCTCCAGCACTGGAGAGTTTAAACCATTCTAGAACTTTCTCTAGGATGGAACCACAAGGCTCTCATGTACCATCAGCCTGTCAGTCATTATGTCCCAGGTCCAAAAGCTTCTCTGTGGTAGAAAAGAGCAAGCAGGACCCTGGTTTAATTCCCAGCACCCATGTCAGGCAGTTCTCAGTTCCCTGTAACTCCAGCTCCAATGGATTTGACACTCTCATCTGGCTTCCACAGCCACTCTACACATGTGCACATATCCACACACACGCACAGACATAACTAAAAATAAAAACAAATCTTTAAAATAAAAAGCCATCAGGCAGGGTTAATGGATTTAATTTTATGAAAAGTATGATAACTACTATTTATGGAGCACCTTCTAGATGTTTTAAATAATTTCTAATCATCACCATGCTAGGATTTCCCCTCTTCCAAAAGGTGGTTGTGTCTCAGGTATGGGGGTAGGGCTGGAGCCTCACGCAAGCTAGAGAAGCATTCTTCAACTGCTCCAGGCCTCTAACCTTTTACTGGTAGACTACATCAGAGCATTGCCTGTCAGTAACACTGCTGGCCCCTCACTGAGGAACTCCAAGCAGTCATTGAAACACATGACAATTCCAGTACCTTTGCATCACAAGTGCTGGAATTGTAGGTGTCAACCATGAGAGTCCACACTGAGTGTGTGTCTTTCTGTCTCTGTCTCTGTCTGCCTCTCTCTCTCTCTCTCTCTCTCTCTCTCTCTGTGTGTGTGTGTGTGTGTGTGTGTGTGTGTGTGTATGTGTGTGTTGAGTACATATGTGTATGTAGGTGCATATGCACATGCATTTGTGTGCATCTGGAAGCAGAAGTATATTTCAGGTCCCTTCCTCAATCACTCTTCACTTTACTTTTATCATTGAAATATTTCATATATGTATACATATGTATTTTGACCAATCATTCCATGGAGAGAGTTTTAAGTAGTAAGCCCCGTGGGCATCAAATATGTTCAAAATTTTTCCAGGATAGAGATGGAGATTCCAAATGCATATATTAATACAGGCTCAACAGATCTGTCTGGACCAAAGGAATAAGGAATATTCCACACAGTATCCATGGGGTTTTGTTTAGAAAACATAAAGAGAATAAGGATTCGCCAAACAAGGTCTGTATTTTAGCAAACTATATCCCTATTACAACATTAAAAAAGGAATCTATGAATGGGAAAAAACTTTTAAATGTCAGATCAAGCTATAAGACTGAAAAATGAAGGAAAAGATTCTCATAGTGTCATCCAACCAGCTGGAGAGGTGGATTTCAAAGACAAGGGAGTAACCCCCACTTCAAATACCACATGCCAGGTGGAGTTAGAGGAAGCTGTTGAGCAGTCCTATGAAGTGAGTTTCCACAAAAGAATGAATAAGGGTCAGAATGTCAGGCAGAGAAGTCAAGAGAGAATGGTGAAGGATCTGGAGATATCTTGAGTTCCAGTCCCCATAGCAACTGTTATTATGACTATAATAATGCTTACCGAGCATACAATTGGATGTGAGGCATCAGGGAAACAAAAGGTGCTAGAAGCCAAAACCATGAACATTAAATTCCACTTTCATCGACTGACATTTATTTAATATTTCTGGTGAGCTACACCCTTCACAAACCTTACTGACTCACTGAATTGCCATGGTGTTCTGTATGCAATCCATACAAAAGTTATATAACTCAAAACTATGCCTGTGTCTTCTGAACTGTGTTCATGTAACGTTCCAGGGCAATAGAAGATGTAATTTGGCTGGTAGAGTACTCACTAACATGCATGAAGGTTCAACCCCAGCACTGTATAAACGGGGAATGGAGCTATATACCAGCAATCCCAGGTTTTAGAAGGTGAAGACAGAAAGGATCAGAAATGCAAAGTCATCCTCAACTACTTAGTGAGCTCAAGGAGAGCCTGAGCTATAAGGACAACTTGTCTTTTTAAAAAAGTTTAAGCCCTTCTCCCCTCCATGCTCATTTAATAAACTCCTCTACAACATAAAAAAAAAAAGTTTAAGGGTGGGCAATATAGACAAATTTGTCTATGTACAAGAACTCTCTAGAAAAGGATTATGAAGGAATCATCCAAAACAGTAGTTCTCAAGTGAAAGCTATTGATCTCCTCCCAAATCCCAGGGGCATGTAGAAATATCTGGGGGATTTTTGACAGTCAAACTGTGATAAGAGCGACATTAAAGTATTGTAGTGGATACAGAGGAGGGTAAAGAGATTAACATCCTACATTGCAAATTACAGCCTCTCTTGATAGAGAATCTTCCAACCTCAAATGTCAGTAAAGACATGCCAAGAAACCCCAGCTATGAACCCTAGCTCATTTAAATGGCATTTTCCAGATAAACATTAAAAGTACCTTATTCTCTGGTACTTCCTATCTTTCTCTGCTCAAATTGTGGTCTCATTTCACCCTCAAAACGCTCCAGTGAGGGGCTAGGGAAATGATTCAATTGGTAATGTGCTTGTTATTCAAGCATGGCGACCTAAATTTGATCCCCAGAATCCACTCAGAAAAGTAATAACTAAGTAAGTAAATAATAAATACATAAGTAAATGAGCATGGTAGTGTATGCCTGTGGTCCTATTGTGAAATTTTGTTTTTCCCCCTACCAAAAGCAGCAGCTCATCACGAGCCATAATCTCCCTACCTTTACTATCCCCCACCAGGCAAAACTTTTGTTTTCACAAAGTACTGGATCAGAATAAATGGCCACTTTCCCTTTTTTCCATTTTGTCTTTGACAGTTATTTCAAAACTACCTAACCATGAAAGACTGTGAGGTTAGATCTCAGACAATATGGGGAAAAACTAGCCACATCAGGGAGCTCAGGATTTGATTGAGAATCCTTTCTCAATGGCTTCCTTATTTCCTCCCTGGAACACACCAGCACTCTGTATGTGTCATCATTTTATTCTTCATTTTCCACTTTATTGTCTCCATCTATTCAAAGTGACCAGGGATTGAGTCTATCTTACTAATGGCTACATCACTGATGTATGGAACTCAACAGACTCCAAACATTTTGATAAGCTGGATATGAGGAAATTTCCCTATAGGCCTAATTCATCAGTAGGTTGTGAGGCATGAGGATTGAGGAGTTTAAGACCAATCTGGGCAGCATAGAGAGAGACCAAATGACAACAGAAAAGGTGCTTGCTGAGGTAGCACATTTACTAATATTGAAATGACACACAGATGATTAGCATAGGCCCTATGCAAGAATGACCCAGAAGCTATAAAACACCACACACATGCACACAGACACAGACACCCACAAAAGGGGGGGGGGGAAGATATAGGTTACTGGAATATTGTTTGCCTAGCATGTACAAAGTCATAAGTTTCATGCTGACACTGCATAAACTATATGTGATGATGTGAGCCTGTAATCTCAGTTCTGAGGAAGCAGAGGCATGGGGAAGAAGGGCTATAGATCATCCTCTGCAACATGGCATATTTGACGCATGAGACCTTGTTTCAATATACAGTAAATTATAAACTGATAATAAAATAACAAGAGAGCAGTAAATTACAAACAAACACATCTGCTGGATAAAAATATCTGGGAACCTTGGGATTTCCTTGAAACCTGGTAATGGGTAAAGTAAATATTTGAAAGGAACTATACCAGGCTTTCAGGGACATTCTCTGTGAAATGCCATTCACACTCTGAAACTGCGATCTCATTTCACACTCAAAACCCTCCAATAATGGACTGGGGAGATGATTCAAATGGTAAAATGCTTCCTGTTCAAGCATGTGGACCTGAACTTGATATCTCTCTCTCTCTCTCTCTCTCTCTCTCTCTCTCTCTCTCTCTCCTCCTCCTCTCTCTCTCTCTCTCTCTCTCTCCCTCGTTCTCTCTGAGTGATTCTCTCATTCTTTCTGAGTGATTCTTGAACTACCTGCCACGTCACCCTAGCTCATGCCCTCCTCTTTGCTCATGCCGTGACTTTGAGAATTGTCTGTATGGACACTGATTCCATGCTGACATCACATCCTTTCTGAGTTCCTCTCCACCCAGCCAGTGACCTTTCAAAAATGCAAAGTTAGCCACCCCCACCCCTGGCACAAACTCTTCTTTGCCTTCTCACTACTCCCAGGCTCAAGTGTGAAGCCTCCACCTTGCTTTTTAAGGCCTGCCTTGAACTGGTAGATGTCCCTCATTTGCGGAAAGCAGAGCTTAGAGTCTCAGGTCCTAGCATAGGCCCAGGCTGTGTCCTGTACCTTCTCTGCCTCCACCCCTTTCCCTGATGCATTACTTTGAAAGTTGGGATTATGAGTGCTGTGGTTCTCCAAGCTCTGCCTGCTTTCCCCAGAAAGAAACAAAACTTGCTTCCCCATTTCCAAAACTTCTTATGGTTTTATTTTTTATGTGATGCAGGTATAAATGCCTTATGCATATATTATTGTGCAGGGACTGATGTTATAAATCAGCTGGTAGAGTTTCTGCCTAGAATTCACTGTGGTGGTGCTAGGGCTGTGGCTCAAAGACAAAGGCCCTACATAGAATCCCCCAGTGAGAGGCTAGGCATATATATCAGAAGGGAGATCCCCTGCGTAGAGTATCCCAGTGAAGAGCTGGAACTGTGGCTCTACTAGTAGAGTTCCTGCATAGACTCTCCCAATAAAATGCTGGGAACGTGGAGCAGTGGGAGAATGCCTATAGAGAAGCTGTAAAGCCCCAGGCTCCATCCCTACCATCAAAAAGCAAATAGTTGGGCATGTCTAACATTGTACCTTCTATGGTGGAAAAAAGAAGGCAGTATCTGTGATACCCTGCAATGACGCTGGTATTCTGCATCTCCACAGGGGCTTGGGCTAAGTGAGGCAATGTGCCATGTGTACACTTGATAGCTGTGCATCTCATCAAGGGTAAATGTGATCTCAGAAAGTAAAACCCTACCCAGGAATATTTTGTTACAACAGTCTCAAGAAGCTAATGTGTGGTGCACAGCCGGTGAGTAATTTGTGGTGATGTAAAAAAGGAGAGGAGGAGGAAAGTACAGAATTACCACAGTTGCCCCCCACCCAGGAGCTTGTATGCTAATCAGGACACTACATACCACAGTTGCTAACAAATCAATCACACTATCTGTCGTCAAACTGACCCACCCTAAGTTAAGGAGGAAGACTCTACAAAGACTTAAAAACCCTCAGCCCACCAGAAGGTACTGGATTTTTCAGCTTTCCAAGTCCCCCTCTACTTTGCCTAGGGTCTTTTTCTGTGTATTTGCTGCACGTGTGTCTCCTCACTGCAATTAACACTTTCCTTCAAATGCTAATTCCGTCTGAGGTGCTTGAGGTTTCTCTGCTGCTATGCTTCCTGCTTCGGATTTTTCCTGCCTTTGAATTCTTTAACTTTCAGAGAAAAGAAGGCCAATCATGACCACCAGACTGCAGCATGTCAGGATCCATAGACAACATCAGAACCATATGCCAAAACCCGGAGACTACACACTCTATCAGAGAGGTGTGCAAGAAATAACATGAAGAGATGAGGCCCCAGGTTGTCCACTAACTTCCACTGGATAATGTGGGGCAAGCGCACGCACGCACGTACTCACACTCACACTCACACACACACACACACACACACACACAGACACACGCGCATGCGCGCAGAGGGATGGGGAGGGACGACAATGATGCTACATAGATAGATAATAGATATATAGATAAATGATAGATATAAAGTAGATAGATAGGCAGGTATGTAGGTAGGTATAGGGTAAGGAAAAATTTAAAAATATGTAGAGAGATAGAGAAAGATCCACCTGTAACCTCTATGTGAATACACACATAAGAACCTTGTGTCACTGGGTGTGGTGGTGCACGCCTTTAATCTCAGCACGTGGGAGGCAGAGACACATGGATCTCTGTGAGTTCCAGGACAGCCTGATCTACAAAGTGAGTCTAGGACAGCCAGGGCTACACAGAGAAACACTGCCTCGAAACCTCGAAAACCAAAGAAAGAAAGAAAGAAAGAAAGAAAGAAAGAAAGAAAGAAAGAAAAAAAGAAAGAAAGAAAGAAAGAAAAAAGAACCTTGCGTCTTACTCCAGTTCCTGGTAATCAATTCTCTTTTCTTAAGGTTATTTTTTTTTTAATGCATGTGGATGTGTGTGAGTGAGAGAGAAAGAGGCAGTATGCCACATGTGTGTCGGTACCCATAATGGCTAAAAGAGGGCATCAGATCTGCTGTAGATGGAAGTACAGGTACTTGTGTGTCTCCCAACATGGGTGCTTGGAGCCAAACTTAGGTCCTGTAGAAGAGCTCTCCAACTTTATTTATGTGCACAGACGTTGGTTTCATTTGTGCTGTATGTATATTAGGGTTGATGGTATGCAGTTTGGACAGTTTTGTTACGTAATCCAAGATGCTTGAAGTAGAGATCTCTTTCTCTTTCTGAGTGCTGAAATAGCAGGTATATACTACCATAGCTAGTGATTTTCTTAATAATATTCTAGTGTCTGTATATGCATGCACCTACACAAATCTATTTCAGTTTTGTTTATCTATTCATCCATCAGTAGACAGGTACATTTCATATCTTGGCTGTGGTCAATAATAATGTACAAATATGAGAATCTAAATTTTTTTTGAGATTCTGATTTATTTTTCTGCAGATATATAAGAATAAGATTACCAGATGACAGGACAACATGTTCTCCTTAACAGATTCACTGGGGCAGATTTTTAACTGTAGAAAAAGTATTACATTAAAGTACAAAGCCTCCCAGACTTGTAGAGCTCTCTAACAAGGCAGATAGGCCAACAAAAGAACAGAGTTGTTCCCAGAGTGACCCTTTGGGAACAGCTGAACCCAGGTAATAGAGGCCCAGAACCAACTGTTTCAACCATGGATATTTCCTTTGCAAGAATGAGGTACAGAGCTATAGGTTCAATTTGGTGGAGTGCTTGTCTAACATGATTAAAGCCCAAAGTTCTATGCTCAGAAACATAATCTAGGTATAGTGCTATATAACTGCCATTTTAGCATTCTGGAGGCGGAAGCAGGTGGAACAGGAGTTCAAGATTATTCTTGGGTACATAAGAAGTTTGAGGCCAGCCTAGGCTATGGGAGATATCCTATCTACCACTAGAACAAGCACACACACGCACGCACACACACACACACACACACGCACGCACACACACACATACACACACACACGGGGGGGGGAGGGAACAAATGAGGAATAGAGTTGCTGGAAGCCCCAATTTTTCTGTTATCACTGCTATAATTTGAAATTTCACTGTTATTCTCATATGAAATATCTTCACTTTTAAATGTTTACAATTTGTTTCTATTTCAACATTACAGGTTTTATTTTTATTTTGTTGTTGTTGTTGTTTTAATAGAGATTGGTGAATCCATAGATTGATTATTGATAGGCACAGAGTTGTTATCACTGGTAGTAGAAATACTATGTATGACCATATGTAAAAACACACCAACTAATGCAGACTAACTGTTAACTCCTAAACTAAGAGTACATATTTTGGGAATCAGTTGGGGGTTCAAGCAAAAAGCACAGTCTTTTCATGCTAGCTGTTGTACTCATGGCTTTTCTTGCTGCTATGACAAACTATCACACAGTCCATCATGGCAGGGAAAGCATGGAGGAGGCTGGAACTTGAGGCAGTCAGTGACACTGCATTCACAGTCAGGAAACAGCAGGAGGGGAATGCTACTGCTTAGCTCATGGTCTCTTGTTTTATTCAGAACAGGACCCCAGCCATGAAATGGTGTCATCTACACCAAGGGTGAGTCTTCACATATCAGCAAAGCCAGTCTTAATATTGTGTCACAGACATACCTCGATGTTTGTCTCATAGATTATTCTGATGAGTCTATCACGTTGACAATGAAGACTATCCTAATTCCGTGCCAAGAAGTAATGGTATTGAAGCTGCATCACAATGAGCTTGTTTCTTTCTCTCTCTAAGTTCCTTTATTTTTTCTTATTACTTTGATATAGAGTCTTTTACAGCTCAGGCTGGCTTCAGGTTCCCTATGTGGCTGAGGCTTGCCTTGAACTACTGGTACTTCTGCCTTTACCTCCCAAGTTCTGGCAGTACAGATGTGTGTCAGCCCACATGGCTTTCCATCTGATTTGCTTGTCTGAAAACAGGGTTGATGATTGCAAGGATGAGATAGTGTTGGTGACTTGCTTTGCCCCAGGACTGGCATAAGGAAAACAGAGTGTGACTGTTTGCAGTTTCCCTCACTCACTGAATCTTTTATTGCCTTTTCAATCTGTGTGTATGGGAGAGTATACGATATTCATGCATGGGATACATGAGTATTGTAGGTTCGTGTGTGTGTGTGTGTGTGTGTGTGTGTGTGTGTTTGTGTGTGTGTGTGTTTGTTCGTGTGTGTGTGTGTTTGTTCGTGTGTGTGTGTTCGTGTGTGTGTGTGTGTGTTCGTGTGTGTGTGTGTGTGTGTTCGTGTGTGTGTGTGTTCGTGTGTGTGTTCGTGTGTGTGTGTTCATGTGTGTGTGTGTGTTCGTGTGTGTGTGTGTGTTCGTGTGTGTGTGTGTTCGTGTGTGTGTGTGTTCGTGTGTGTGTGTGTGTTTGTGTGTGTGTGTTCGTGGTGTGTGTGTGTTCGTGTGTGTGTGTGTGTTCGTGGTGTGTGTGGTGTGTGTGGTTCGTGTGTGTGTGTGTGTTCGTGTGTGTGTGTTTCGTGTGTGTGTGTGTGTTCGTGTGTGTGTGTGTGTTCGTGTGTGTGTTGTGTTCGTGTGTGTGTGTGTTCTTGTGTGTGTGTGTGTTCGTGTGTGTGTGTGTGTGTTCGTGTGTGTGTGTGTGTGTGTTCTTGTGTGTGTGTGTGTGTGTGTGTGTGTGTACGCACGCCTGCACGTGTCCCAGGTTGTAAAGACAAGAGTTCAACCTTGGATGCTGTTCCTCAGTACAAAGTCTCTCACTAGGATCTGAAACATGCTAGTTTGCCCAGGTTACTTAGTAAGTCTCAGGTATCCTCATGTGTCCACCTTTTAAGACTTGGGACTGCAAGCATGTTCCTGGCTGTTTACAAGCATTCTGGGTATAAAACATGGCTCTTCTTGCTTTTATGGAAAGCACTTTATCGAGTGAGCTATCTTCCAAGCCTCTATTTAATATTTTTTATGTTTGGGAAATCTAAATATAATTACACCATATCACCTTTTCATATTCTCTGTTTACCTTTTCCATGTATTACCTTTCTCTCTCTCAAATCTACAACCCTTTCTGTGTATTAACTTGTTTATTCTTTAACAAATTTGTATGCATACAGATAGAATTTTGGGTCACTTTCACCCTCATTACCCTCTCTTCCATCTCTTTCTTCCCATCGAATGATTCTTCCCCACAAGATTCTTCTTACTTCAATTTTTTAAATTCTTTTATACATTACATCCTGTTGGCAGTTTCCCCTCCCTCTGTTACTCCTAGTCCCTTCTTTCACACACACACCCCCAATCCACTCTTCTTCCATTCTCTTCAGAGAGAGAACCAGCCTCCCAGGGATATCACCAACATAGCATATGAGGTTACATAAGACTAAGCACTTCCCTTTATATTAAGGCTGGGAGAGACAACCCATCAAGAAGAAACATGTCCCAAAAGCAGGCAAAAGAGTCAGAGATAGACCCTGGTCTCACAACAGCATGATATATACAGCTGTCACATATATGCAGAAGGCCTGGATCAGAACTGAGCAGGCTCCCTGATTCTTGGTTCAGTCTCTGTGAGCCCCTATGAGGCCAGGATAGTTATTATATGAGTTTTCTTGTGATGTCCTTCACCTGTCTGACTCCTACAAACCTTTTCACTCTCTTCCACAGGATCCAGGAGCTCTGCCTAATGTTTTGGCTGTAGGTCTCTGCATTGGGCTCTCATTAGTTACTAGATAAAGCCTCTCCAATGACAAGTTTTAAGGCTCTGGTTTACAAATAAGCAGAGTATTATTAGGAATCATTTCATTGGCTTCCTATCCCCACAGAGGTGTGGTTCTATTCTAGGTTTTGAGCTCCTGGGTCCTGATGCTCTGGGCAGTCTCGGAGGATGGCTCCCTCATGTGGCATGGGTCTCAAGTTGAACCAATCTCAATGTCTTTTTTTAATTAATATTTTTGTTATTGATTTCATTACACTGGCCATGTGAAGTTTTTTGGAACATGTATCTTACTCTCCTTTGGAAAATGAATAGAATCAATTTTGATAATGTAATGTAGATGACTCTTACTTTTTTGTTTGATGTTGAGAGAGAAGGTCTGACTACATAGCCTTTGCTAGCCTGGAGTTAGCCTGCTGTTGAACTCACAAAGATCTGCCCACCCCTGCCTTTCAAGTGCTGGGATTAAAGGCCTACACCACCATGTTCAACCCCGTTCCTTTCCCTCTTAAACCTTTCTTTTGGGACAAGCTCCATTCCTTCTTTCATGTCTTTTTTCTGTGTGTGATATATTGAATTAATTAGAGTTTCTTGCCAAAGCATGAGTAGGAGATTGTTTACACAGAAGCAAGGGCAACTTGTCAAAGGCTACACCACTGAAGAAAAGATACAACCTCTTCTAGCAACCATTATTTGCCAAGGGCTAATTGTCTCTCAGGTGGGAGTAAGTCCGCACTGGCCCCTCCCTCATCCTTGATTAAATGTTGTGTAGGTCTTGTGCAGATAGCCACAGCTGTAGTGAGTGTGTGGATGCCTTGTATAGCAGACACAACTCAAAGCACTTCTCCCCTCCTCTATAACATTTATTAAACTATAATCTTCTGAGAAGACAGAAGTTCTGACTTGATAATTCCCCATGGACTCACACGAGCTCACAGAGACCGAACCAAAAATCAGGGAGCCTGCTCAGTTCTGAGCCAGGCCCTCTGCATATATGTACAGCTATATATATTGTGCCTTCCCCAATGAATGCGCATTGCTATACAGCAGGTGCTCAATGAATATTTACTAAACAAATGAACAAATAGGCGAGGGAAGCCGCTGTGAACAGGGCTGATAGTTTCCCTTCATTCCTTTGAGCTGGGAAACAAAGGAGATGAGCAGGAATTTCTGCTACACATCCTGCTAGATCTTTACCACCAATGCAGAGTTCAGATCTTGCTCTTTGCCAGGGCAGGGGTCAGGGCTGACCCTTCTGTAGCCCACTAGAAATTTTGTTTCAGTTTCCACATGACAGGTTTTTCCCGCTGCAAAATGAGTCTGCTGCCAGTCACACTCTACTGCTCTTCAATGTCTTCTGGGCATGCCTATGAGTATCTGTCAGCTCAGGTACCAGTTTGACAGTCTGCTAATCACAAATGTCCACAGAAGTAGCTGAGAAAGCTCCAAGGAAGTATTCCTATGGAAGACAACGCATGAAACCCCAGGCCAAGGGGCTCTTGGTCTTTTGAAATAGACATTCAGTTCCGGGAGGTAGGTGACATGCAGGGTATCTTTCTTGGTATTCTCCATACTATTTTTCTAAGACACAGTCTCTCCCGGAACCTGAACTTACTGATATAGCTGAGCTGGCTGTCCAGCTCTGCGTTTCTAGAAGCCAGGAAAGTAAGCCAGGATAATTGTTAGTTCAAGGTTCAGCCTGGGCTACATAGCTAGGTCAAGGAAAACTTGAGCAACATAATGAGATCCTGTGTTAAGAAAACAACAAAGGAGAAAGAGAAGATGGGAAGAGAAGAGAAAGACCAAAGGAATGGAAGAAGTAAATGAACAAGGGAAGGACGACCTCCTCAGCCCATAGTGCTTATCTTCTTTATTTCTGATTCCCTGATTCTTTGTCTCAGGTTCGGTTAGCCTAGAGTAAAAGAATCCTATAAGAGCCCTACAGGTCCAAACCTCTAACCTTATCAACTCTTGTGAGGAAGAAAATTAAAAAAGACAAAGAATTTGGGTAAAAGCTGGGTACAACAGCATAAAGTACCTGTAATTTCCAGCATGTTCCCACAAGGTGTAGAAGGTTAGGTCCAACATGACCTTTGATCATATGATCATCATTGTACATGCACACCAGGACAAAACACACACACATGAGAGAGAGAGAGAGGGGGAGAGAGAGAGAGAGAGAGAGACAGAGACAGAGACACAGACACAGAGACAGAGACAGAGACTAGAAAGGAAGAACAGGAGAAGAGAGATCAGGGCAACTTCAATTTCAGTGACTGGGTCCTGAAGAGAAGGCTCATCAGTTGAATATATACTTCTCTGCAGAGGAATGGAGTTCAGTTTCCAGCACCCACTTTACAGGTGGGATCATGTTAAGTCTAATTCCAGAGGACTCAATGTCTGTATCTGGCATCCACAGACACTCCCACCAAAACACACCAATGTATGCACATAAACATAAGTAAACCCTTTTTAAACATAGAAAAGGATAAAGCAAGCTGAAACTTATCCTCCCTCCCTCCCTCCCTCCCTCCTTCCTCCCTCCCTCCCTCCTTCCTCCTTCCTCTCTCTGTCTCTGTCTCTGTCTGTCTCTGTCTGTGTTTCTGTCTCTGTCTGTCTGTCTGTCTGTCTGTCTGTCTCTCTCTCTCTCTCTCTCTCTCTCTCTCTCTCTCTCTCTCTCTCTCTCTCTCTCTCTCTCCTGACTATGGGCACAATGTGACCAGCTGTCTCAAAGTGCTGCTTCCAGGCCTTCTCCACCATTGTGCACTGTCTCTTTAAGCAATTAAACAAATAAACCTGTCATTTCTGAAGTTTTCTCTGTCAGGTATCTGATCACAACAAGAAGAAAAGTAGCCAGCACATAGATTTAGGGTGTGTGTGTGTGTGTGTGTGTGTGTGTGTGTGTGTGTGTGTGTGTGTGTGTGTGTGTGTGTTTGCGCGCGCGCGCACAATTGTGTTTCAGGAAAGGTGTTTCAGTTAATGTCAGAGTAAATATAGCATACTAGTCCTAAAAGATTACAGCGGAGTTGAAAATTGCCCTTCCCATGAGCATCTGGACACATTCTTCACAGCTTTCTGGTGCTCCTGGTGTAATCAAGCCTCATGTGACAGTATCCACTAGTCCATATTCAATCTGGATCTTTCGAGGTGAGAAGATACACCTTTAATTGAGATCTTTTGAGGTAGGAAGATCTACCTTTAATCTGGAACATACCTTCTGGTTCTACCTATTTAAAGGACATGGAAAAAGAAAGTTTTCACTCTTTGCCTGCTTGTTCTCCATCTCGCTGGCAGGTCTATTCCTTCACTGGCATTAGCGCCTACTTCTGGATTCTGGAATATACTGAAGACCATAAACTGAAACATTCAGCCTTGCAGACTAAACAACTACTCAGTTCTTTGACCTTCTGTTGGTAGACAGATACTGTTGGACTAGCTGGATGATACCCTGTTAAATATTCTAATAAATCCCATTTTGCAAGTTCTGTTCCTCTGGGGAACACCAACTAATAAAACATCATTTCTAAATTGCATTGAGAAGCCATGTACATGAAGTTGGAAAGATGTACCAATAGTTAAGAGAGAGCATGCTTTCACAAGATCTAAATTTCGATCCAAGAATCCTTACTAGGTAGCTCACAACTGCTGGAAAATCTAGCCTTAGGGCTATCCGATATCTCTGACCTCTGTGGACAGCTGCGGTAATGTGCACATACATAATACAGACAAACACATATAAAGTATTTAAAATAAAATAAATATTAAAGTAAACCTGTGGAAGGATGTGGGGTAGCTCATTTAGTAGAATGATTGCCTAGCATACATAAAGCATTGAATTGCATCCCTAATACCCCACAAACTGGGAATAGTAGTAACTTGAATACTTCTAATATATACACACGAAGACCACAAGTTCAAGGCCATCCTTAGCTACATAACAAATTTGAGACCAGCCTGTGGCATGTGAAACCCTGTTGGTGAGAATAGGAATAAAATAGGTCAGATAAGGAAGGGACTGAAAAGCAGCACTTCTCAGAATGTCCTTCCTGGAGGAAAGAAATGCCAAAGGGGAGTTCTGGTTCCCGGTTTCATTTTATCGCTATCTTTGCCTGGAAGCTGGATGTGAGGATGTGACTGAAACTGAGAGATGTACTGGGCACCTCACTATTCTTCATCACTCAGCCAACTGACCAGTTCATCCTCTTCCCTGTGTCACATCCAGTTTCTGTCCCAAGTCCTGTAATAAGCTCCTAGACTAGAAGTAGATGGTTCCCCACTTCCTGGAGCCTGCACATCTATACAGGAGCTCTGCACTCTCTCCTTCTCATGAACTCCCATCTATGAGTCCATAATCAAACTCTAAAATTCACCCTCTATGGTCCATGAATTTTACTGATTCAGTTGTTTTGTGTAACTGTGAGTATCCCAATCTCTAACTCCTGAATTAGACCTTGTGTACTCTGGACTCAAAAATACCCTCAAATTTCACATATTAATATCTCAAAGGGAGAAGAACAATCACATGTAATAATTAATCTATATCCCCAAGAACTATGTAAGTGTGGATTGTGATAATCACATGATTAAACCAAGGGCACATCTCTCAGAATGTGGCCCTTCATGAAGCCATTCATCAATCTACTTCATGGCATCAGGCTGATATAATTATATAGTAAATATATTTATTTTGTTAAAAAATTAAAATTTGTTATTTGGATGTTTTGTAGGAAAATGGAGGTCATCATTTTAAATCAAATAAGCCACACTTAGAAACACAAACACTGAATGTTTTCTTTCATATGTGAAATCTAGATTTACAAAAAAAAAAAAAAAAAAAAAAAAAAAAAGCCTTGAAAAAGATGTGAATTATTTGTAAAGAGGAAAATAACCAGGAGAAATTGTAAGAGGTGTACAAACAAGAGTAATAAGGAGCAAATGCATGTATAAAATGTCATACTAAATAAATTATTTAATACAAATAATATACAATAATAACCCATGTTTATTGCTACTCTCTTTACAAAAGCTAGAAAATGGAATCGTCCTAAATTTGCAACGATTGGTGAATAGATAATAAAATAGTACATACATAATGGAATTTTATTCAGCCACAAAAACTATGAAGTTTTCAGAAGATACAGGAAAATATAAGTGGGTCAACCCAGCTTCATAAAAACAAATATGATATGTTCTATTTTTAATGTGCATCTTAACTTCCAATTTTGATATATGTATATTTGTGGAGGATTGTTTGTAGTTAACAGGAAACCAGAAAGGGGACCAGGATAGATGGTAAAAGAGCTTTTCAGGAAGAAACATAGAAGAAGTAATAGAACATGTCATGTAAAAATTATAAAGGGTTACATGGGGTGGGAGGCAGGGAGATTGGAGAGAGAAGTGGAACAGAGTGTTAACTAAAACTAAACATGTATGAAAATGACATAAGGAAACCTGCTGCTCTGAATGCTGAGATTTTTTAAGAAGAAGAAAATAAAAGAAAAACCACTAAGGCTTGCTGCCAAGGGTTAATATTGCAAAATTTAAAATAAATAAGGTTTTGGCTAGAAACAATTTTAAATATTAAAAAAATGCCAAAAAGAATACAATAGGTGTAGATGCAATGTCTACTTGAAAAAGTAAAAGGTAAGCACTTACTATGTCTGCTCCTGGAGTGAGAGTCTGGCCACGGCTGTGTCCCTGAGTGTGCTAAGTATAGATGATCATGTGGAAAGGGATGCTTTGGGGGTCTCTGGCCTCCTGGATCCCATCCTTGGTCTCTAGTACCTGGCTTCCAGGGCCTCAGAGGGACTATTGGCTTTCCAGGTGACTTTGAAGGGACTGGGCTAGCTCCTGCCTTTCTGATGAGCTTTCTCTGGTTCATCTGCTTTTTGCCATCCACAGATGAACCATTGATGTTTCTCACTTGGAGCAGTGGGTATTTTCTGGGTGGTCTTCCAGAATAGAGCATCTCAGGGTACAATCCCGCTATAAAAGGCTGAGACGTGGCTGCATGGTTGTCACCCAGGATTCCTGTGGTTGTAAAGAGGCCTTGCACGGTACTGGAGTCCAAGTGTACAATTCCTCCTGTGGAGAAGAGAGAAAGGAAAAGGATCTGTATCATTTTTTTCTTACACAAATTTAAAAAAAAAAAAATTGAAAACAAATGAGTTTCACATGGGGGTAATCCCTAAAAATATTTACATGACAGACACCCATCATTGCAAACAAAGAACCATGTTCTACCATTTATTGAGTAACCTAGGTATATTCTTCACTGATCTTGAGTCTTCTTTGTCTTTCCAGTAGTTTGCATCAATATTGGAAAAAGAGCAATATCTACCTTTTATCAATATAGAAGCATTTGTTAAAATGTAGGTGGAAGGACTGGGGAAATGGCTCAGTTGATAAGGCACTAGGCATGCAAGCACAGGGACCTAAGTTTAAGTAAAAAGCCAGGCATGGGCAATCATGCCCCGAATCCTGGCTCTAGGGAGGCAGTAACAGAAGAAATTTTGAGGCTCTCTGGCCAAAAAATATAGCCTAATTAGCAAACACCAGGCCAATAAGAAAGCTTGATTTTTTTGGAATGTCCACTATCCCCAATACTGTTCATATTGTGCTCAAAGTACTAGCTGAAGCAATAAGGCAGGAGAAGGAAAAAAGAGATACGAACAGCCAATGAATAAGTGAAACTCTCTCTTTACAGGTACCAAGATACTAATATACATTAGAAACCCCACAGATTGGGCCAAAATTTTCCAAAAATTATAAACAAATTCAACAGTGTGGCAGAACACAGAATCAACTTGGTACAAATCACGAACTTTTCTACATACCAACAACAAACACACAGAAAAGATGATGGACACACTCCTATGCACAATATCTTCAAGAAACTGAGAGAGTCTGCTTTAAGAGATAAAGCAAAGAGTGATAGGCCAGGCTACCCAATGCTCTTCTCGCTTCTGCCTTGTGTGCATATGCCACATAGGTACAAACCACACACACACACACACACACTTCCACACATATGCGCACATTAAAAGTAAAAAAAAAAAAATGGGTGGCTGTGAGGATGGCTTTATGATTTAGACCACTGGCTACTCTTCCAGAGACGCTGAGTTTGATTCTCAGTAACTATGTGACAGCTCAGAAGCATCTGTAACTCCAGTTCCAGGGGCTGCACAGCCTTCTTCTGGCGTCTGTGGGTACTAGGCATGCATGTGAAATACAGACACACATACAGGGAAAACACCCATACACACAAAGCAAAGGATACAATAATATTCATATAATAATAACAATGATAATTTAAAAATTAAAAAAGTCAGATTTGATAAGCTAATAGTTTTTGCTGTATACAGTACATGTTGAGAAAACATATTCATATGTATCCATGCTGTTTGATCTATTTCAAGCATACACTCCTACACACGTATATATCATATATACAGCACTGTAGATATTTGAGAAGACAGTCTCCTGTTTTTTGAATTTTTTTCAAACAAAAAACATAATTCCTGGGCTCACGGTGGACAGCTATAGTCTCAGTTCTTAAGAAGTTTAGATCGCAACTTCTGGACTGACACCTCAAATATGACCCTCTATGTCAAAGCATAGAGACAGTGGGCTAGAGCAGTAGGGGTCACAGATTTTTCCCCAATAATCTGAAAATGCAGTAATTAGAAAAGTGCAGTAAACCCTGGGCTATATAGTGAGTTCCAGGCCAATTTAGGTTACATACATCTCATCAAAAAAAGAAAGAAGATCAATAGTCGAATATAATGGCAACTAGCTATTCTTGTGGTATGAAGTAGACCTCTTAAAGTATATTATTTTCATGTAACCGTATTTTTATTATTATTCTCAGACAGTGAATGATGGCCCTAACCTCTGACAACCCCTGTTCTTCTCTCAGCAAATATGAAATCAAACAATCCCCTTCAAATTCCACACACAAGTGACATTCTTTGAGATTTGTCTTTCTTTTACTGGCTTATTTCACTTAATGTAATCTTCTTCACGTTTATCATGTTAATGCAAACAGTGGGATTTTTTTTTAATTATTACATTTTATTGTTGTGTTATGGTGGTAGTGTGCATACCACAGCACATGTGTCAAAGTCAGAGGACAACTTGAAGGTTGTCAGGTTTGGCTGAAAGCATCTTTTACTGGCAAAGCCATCTCTCTGGTTCCTCATTTCTTTTTTTTTTTTTTTTTTTTTTTTTTTTTTTGTGGCTGAAAAGCATCCCATTGTGTTTGTACCCAACATTTTCATTTTTCATCCATCTGTTGTTGGGCACTCAGGTTTATTTTGTCCTTATGAAGTATTTCTATTAACATAGAGAGCAACTGTCTTTTCAACATACTAACTTCAATTCCTTTGTACATGTTCACACTGTTTTCCACAAAGGCTGAACTACTTTTTGCAGTGTTATTTTGGATTACTTAGTCTTGGCTCTCTGGAGGCTTCTTATGTATGCAGGATGTTTAAACAGTATCCACAGATTAGATTCTTCCAATCACATATAAGTGATATTTTCCCTCCCTTTCTATGTATTTCAAACAGCAACAAGTCTAGATAAGACAAATATCTTCCTAGAAGCAAGGTGTACTACAACAATGTAGCTGAGGATGACCTTGAACTCATAACTTTCTTGCCTTTAACACAGGAGACACATTATTGTTAAGGAGCCACATTGTTAAACATTTTTATTTAGTCTCTATAACTTAAAAGAGTAAGATGGTGTCCTAAGCCTAATGTATCCCGCAAACCATGGTTTTCAATCTACACTGAACTTGTTTTTGTTTTTGTTTTTTTTATTAATTTTTTTTTTTTTTTTTTTTTTTTGCTTCAAAACTATATTTTATTTTTATTTAACGAGTATGTTTCTTTTTTTTTTTTTTTTTTTTTTTTTTCTTTTTTTTTTTTTTTTTTATTAATTTATTCTTGTTACATCTCAATGTTTATCCCATCCCTTGTATCCTCCCATTCCTCCCCCCCCCATTTTCCCATTATTCCCCTCCCTATGACTGTTCCTGAGGGGGATTACGTCCCCCTATATATTCTCATAGGGTATCAAGTCTCTTCTTGGCTACTTGCTGTCCTTCCTCTGAGTGCCACCAGGTCTCCCCCTCCAGGGGACATGGTCAAATGTGAGGCACCAGAGTATGTGAGAAAGTCGTATCACACTCTCCACTCAACTGTGGAGAATATTCTGACCATGGCTAGATCTGGGAAGGGGTTTAAAGTTTACCTCCTGTATTGTCCTTGGCTGGTGCCTTAGTTTGAGCGGGACCCCTGGGCCCAAATCTGCCTATCATATGTTCTACTTGTAGATTTCTAGGACCCTCTGGATCCTTTTATTTTGCTGTTCTCCCATGCGTCTCTCATTTAGAGTCCCAATAGGATGCCTTCCCCTCTGTCCCAGTTTCCTGGTAAGTGAAGGCTTTCGTGGGACATGCCCCTTGGGCTAGTATGTAGATATAAGTGAGTATATACCATTTGATTCTTTCTGCTTCTGGGTTAACTCACTCATTATGATCATTTCTAGCTCAATCCATTTATCCACAAATTTCGGGAATTCCTTGTTTTAATAGCTGAGTAGTATTCCATAGTGTATATGTACCACAGTTTCTTTATCCACTCTTCTACTGAGGGACACTTAGGCTGTTCCATGTTCTGGCTATTATGAATAAGGCTGCTATGAACATGGTTGAGCAAATTTTCTTGTTGTGTGCTGGAGCATCTTCTGGGTATATTCCAAGGAGTGGAATAGCTGGGTCTTGAGGAAGCCCTATTCCCATTTTTCTGAGATAGCACCAGATAGATTTCCAAAGTGGCTGTACTAGTTTGCATTCCCACCAGCAATGAAGGAGTGTTCCTCTCTCCCCACATCCTCGCCAGCATGTGGTGTCGCTTGAATTTTTGATCTTAGCCATTCTGATGGGTGTAAGATGGAATCTCAGAGTTGTTTTGATTTGCATTTCCCTGATGACTAAGGAGGTTGAGCATTTCTTTAAGTGTTTCTCAGCCATTTGATACTCCTCTGTTGAGAATTCTCTGTTTAGTTCCAAGCCCCATTTCTCAATTGGGTTATTCGGTTTGGTGGTGTTTAATTTCTTGAGTTCTTTATATATTTTGGATATTAGACCTTTGTCAGATGTAGGGTTGGTGAAGATTTTTTCCCAGTCTGTAGGCTGTCGCTTTGTTCTCTTGACAGTGTCTCCTGCCTTACAGAAGCTTCTCAGCCTCATGAGGTCCCATTTATTAATGGTTGACATTAAGGCCTGGGCCGTTGGTGTTCTGTTCAGGAAGTTGTCTCCTGTGCCAATATGTTCCAGGCTCTTTCCCACTTTTTCTTCTAAGTGAGTTAGTGTCTCTGGTTTTATGTTGAGGTCTTTAATCCACTTGGATTTGAGTTTTGTGCAAGGTGACAAATATGGGTCCAGTTTCATTTTTTTACACATAGACCTCCAGTTAGACCAGCACCATTTGTTGAAGATGCTATCCTTTTTCCATTGAATGGATTTGGCTTCTTTGTCAAAAATCAAGTGACCATATGCGTGTGGATTCATATCTGGGTCTTCGATTCGATTCCACTGATCAACCAGCCTGTTGCTGTGCCAGTACCATGCTGTTTTAAGTACTATTGCTTTATAGTACAGTTTGAGATCAGGTATGGAGATTCCTCCGGAGCATCTTTTATTGTACAAGATTGTTTTAGCTATTCTGGGTTTTTTGTTTTTCCATATGAAGTTCAGAATTGAACTTTCAATGTCTTTAAAAAATTGTGTAGTTATTTTGATAGGGATTGCATTGAATCTATAGATTGCTTTTGGTAGGATGGCCATTTTTACTATGTTAATTCTCCCGATCCATGAGCAAGGAAGATCACGCCATCTTCTCAGGTCATCTTCAATCTCTTTCTTCAGAGTTTTGAAATTTTTTTCATACAAGTCCTTCACTTGCTTAGTTAGGGTAACTCCTAGATATTTTATATTGCTTGTGGCTAATGTGAAGGGTGTGGTTTTCCTAATTTCTTCCTCTGCAAGCTTGTCATTTGTGTATAGGAAGGCTACAGACTTTTTTGAGTTAATTTTGTATCCAGCCAATTTGCTGAAGGTGTTTATCAGCTTTAGGAGTTCTCTGGTGGAGTTTTGAGGGTCACTTATGTACACTATCATATCATCTGCAAAGAGGGATAATTTGACTTCCTCCTTTCCCATTTGGATCCCCTTGATCTCCTTTTGTTGTCTTATTGCTCTGGCTAGAACTTCGAGTACTATATTGAAGAGATATGGAGAGAGTGGGCAGCCTTGCCTTGTTCCCGATTTGAGAGGAATTTCCTTGAGTATCTCACCATTTACTTTGATTTTGGCTATTGGCTTGCTGTATATAGCCTTTATTATGTTGAGGAAAGTGCCTTGTATCCCCGATCTCTCTAAAACTTTAAACATGAATGGGTGTTGAATTTTATCAAATGCTTTCTCTGCATCCAAGGAGATAATCATGTGGTTTTTTTATTTTCAGTTTGTTTATATGATGGATTACATTGATGGATTTCCGTATATTAAACCATCCCTGCATGCCTGGAATGAAGCCTACTTGGTCATGATGAATGATATCTTTGATGTGCTCCTGTATTCGTTTTGCAAGTATTTTATTTAGTATTTTTGCATCTATGTTCATAAGAGAAATTGGTCTGAAATTCTCTTTCTTTGTTGAGTCTTTGTGAGGTTTAGGTATCAATGAGACTATGGCCTCATAGAATGAATTTGGTAATTTTCCATCCATTTCTATCTTTTGGAGTAGCTTGAAGAGTATCGGTATTAGCTCGCCCTTAAAGGTCTGGTAGAATTCTGCACTGAAACCATCTGGCCCTGGGCTTTTTTTGGTTGGGAGACCATCGATGATTGCTTCTATTTCTGTCGGGGAAATGGGACTATTTAACTTGTTTATCTGTTCTTCACTCAACTTTGGCAAGTGAACTTGATCAAGAAAATCGTCCATTTCCCTTAGATTTTCAAATTTTGTGGCGTATATGCCTTCAAAGTAGGATCTTATGATTCTTTGAATTTCTTCAGTGTCTGTTGTTATGTCTCCCTTTTCATTTCTGATTTTGTTGATTTCAATACTGTCTCTCTGCCTTTTAGTTAGTTTGGCTAATGGTCTGTCTATCTTGTTGATTTTCTCAAAGAACCAGCTTTTGGTTTTGTTGATTCTTTGGACTGTTTTCTTAGTTTCTAATTTGTTAATTTCAGCCCTGAGTTTGATAATTTCCAGGCGTCTACTCCTCTTGGGTGTTTCTGCTTCTTTTTTTTCTAGGGCTTCCAGTTGTGTTGTTAAGATGCTTATGTGCGATGTTTCCAATTTCTTTTTAAAGGCACTTAGTGCTATGAATTTTCCTCTTAGCACTGCTTTCAGTGTATCCCACAAATTTGGGTATGTTGTTTCTTCATTTTCATTGAATTTCAGAAACTCCTTGATTTCTTTCTTTATTTCTTCCCTGACCCAGGTGTCATTTAGCAGAGAGTTGTTTAGTTTCCACAAACGTGTAGGCTTTTTGTTATTTCTGTTGTTGTTGAATTGCAGCCTAAGAGCATGGTGATCTGATAGGATACAAGGTATTATTTCAATCCTCTTGTATCTGTTGAGGCTTGCTTTGTGACCTACGATGTGATCAATTTTGGAGAAGGTTCCATGGGGTGCAGAGAAGAAGGTGTATTCTTTCTTGTTTGGGTGAAAGGTTCTATAGATATCTGTTAGATCCATTTGACCCATGGCATTGGTTAATGATGTTATTTCTCGGCTTAGTTTCTGTTTCAGTGACTTATCCTTCAGTGAGAGTGGGGTGTTGAAGTCTCCCACTATTATTGTGTGGGGATCGATGTGTGGTTTAAGGTTTTTAGGAGATCTTTTACATATGTGGGTGCCCTTGTATTGGGAGCATAGATGTTCAGAATTGTGATGTCATCTGGTTGACTTTACCTTTGATAAGTATGAAGTGTCCTTCCTCATCCCTTTTGATTAATTTTGGTTGAAAGTCTATTTTGTTCGATACTAAAATGGCTACACCTGCTTGCTTCTTGTGACCATTTGCTTGGAATATTTTTTCCAACCTTTTACCCTGAGGTAATGCCTTTCATTATGGGTGAGATGTGTTTCTTGGATGCAGAAGAATGTTGGGTCTTGTTTATGTACCCATTCGGTTAGTCTGTGTCTTTTTATTGGAGAATTGAGGCCGTTGATGTTGAGAGATATTAATGACCAGTGACTGTTAAGAGTCTTAATTTTGATGTTGTTTCCAGTCGAGCGTTTGTGTAGTTGTGGTTTTGCCATGGGATAGTTATCTATTTCCTGGGTAGTTTTGGTTGTAGCTTGACCCTTTGGGATGGAGTTTTCCTTCTAGTACCTTCTGTAAAGCTGGGTTTGTGGATAGGTACTGTTTGAATTTGTTTTTGTCATGGAATATTTTGTTTTCTCCATCAATGGTTATGATAATTTTGCTGGGTAAAGTAGTCTGGCCTGGCATCTGTGTTCTCTTAGGGTTTGCAGGATCTCTGTCCAGGCCCTTCTGGCTTTTATGGTCTCTGCTGAGAAGTCAGGTGTAATTCTGATAGGTTTACCATTAAATGTTATTTGGCCCTTTTCCCTTGCAGCTTTTAATATTTTTTCTTTGTTCTGCATGTTTTGTGTTTTGATTATTATGTGGCGGGCAGTTTTTCTTTTCTGGTCAATTCTATTTGGTGTTCTGTAGGCCTCTTGTATGTTTATAGGCATCTCTTTCTTTAGATTGGGGAAATTTTCTTCTATGATTTTGTTGAGAATAGTTTCTGGGCCCTGGAGTCTGATGTCTTCTCTTTCTTCAATGCCTATTATCCGCAAATTTCTTCTTTTCATGGTGTCCTTAATTTCTTGGATGTTTTGTGTCAGGAGTTTTCCAGATTTGGCATTTTCTTAATGGTTGATTCAATATCTGTGATTGTATCTTCTAGCCCTGAGATTCGTTCTTCCATCTCTTGGATTCTGTTAGAAAAGCTCACCTCTGTGTGCTCGCCTTCTTCTCTGAGGTCTCACGTTCTCGTTTTTCTTCTGTCTGTGTGTTTATCATTGAATCCATTTTCATTTTCAGATCTTGAACTGATTTTTTTGATTTCTTTCATCTGATTTTTGTATATTCCTGAGTTTCTTCCATTGCCTCTTTATAGGTCTTCAGAGCTTGAACCGTTTTAGCTATTTCTTTCATCTGGTTGTTTGCATTTTCCTGCAATTTTTCCAGTTCCACTCTATGTGCTTCTTTATGTCTCTCACCTGTTTGTCTGCGTCTTCTGCATTTGATTACGAATTTTATTTGTTTCCTCCATTATCATCCTCATTACTAAGGATTGAGGTCATTTTCTTGTATTTCCGTTGTATTTGAGTTCTCTGGGTGGTTTTCTTTGGGATAGCTGGAAACTGGAGACGCCATGTTGTTTTGGGGTTTTTGCGTATGCTTTTTCGTTGTCCTTTAGACATCTTGCCGTCTTTGTTTTTGTTGGGTAGCTTCCAGAGTGAATGGAGGGTGTCTGATGATAGATTCACTTGTTTTCTTACGATTTCCCTAGGCTGCGAGCTCAAAGCTTCACTGGTGTGGATGTTAGGAGGTTAGCCCTGTTGTTCTGGTCTCTCACAGCCAGTGATCCTCAGTCCCTCTCTGCTGTGGATCCTGCAATTGTTCGGGGTCTCTGAATGAGCGTTGGGTCAGGCCAAGGTATCCACAGCCTTCTGTGTTCCCTGCCAAGTCCAGCCAGGAGCACTGGGACCGAACCACGGGCAGAACTCAGCTAGATTCTCAGGGCCAGAACCGTCTGCCAAGCTCAGCTAGGGATTTTGGGCCCAAAATGCACACAGGGCCCAGCCAGAATTTTTGGGCTGGGACTACGCACCAAGCTCCACTAGGGCCTTTTGGCCCAAAGTGCGTGCTGTGGTCAGTTATTGACTCAGGGCCCGAACTGACCACCAATCTCAGCCAGGAATTCTGGATTCAAACTGTACACTGTGTCCAACCAGAGTCTTAGAGCTGGTGGAACCGAGAGCTCTGTCCAGCCTGTGCCACAGCAGGAGAACTGTGGCTGCTCTGAGTTAGCGCCAGTAGTGGAACAAGTGCTCCACCCGGACTGTGTCACCGCAGGGGAGCTGCCGCTGAGCTGAGGTGGTGCCTAGGATGGAACCGCGCACGTCACCAAGCCTGCGCCACAGCAGGAGAACTGCGGCTGCTCTGAGTTAGCGCCAGTGGTGGGACAAGTGCTCCGCCCAGACTGTGTCCCCGCAGGGGAGCTGCCGCTGAGCTGAGGTGGTGCCTAGGATGGAACCGAGCACGTCACCAAGCCTGCGCCACAGCAGGAGAACTGTGGCTGCTCTGAGCTAGCGCCAGTGTTGGAACAAGTGCTCCGCCCAGACTGTGTCCCCGCAGGGGAGCTGCCGCTGAGCTGAGGTGGTGCCTAGGATGGAACCGAGCACGTCACCAAGCCTGCGCCACAGCAGGAGAACTGCGGGTGCTCTGAGTTAGCGCCAGTGGTGGAACAAGTGCTCTGCCCGGACTGTGTCCCCGCAGGGGAGCTGCCGCTGAGCTGAGGTGGTGCCTAGGATGGAACCGAGCACGTCACCAAGCCTGCGCCACAGCAGGAGAACTGCGGCTGCTCTGAGTTAGCGCCAGTGGTGGGACAAGTGCTCCGCCCAGACTGTGTCCCCGCAGGGGAGCTGCCGCTGGGCTGAGGTGGTGCCTAGGATGGAACCGAGCACGTCACCAAGCCTGCGCCACAGCAGGAGAACTGCGGCTGCTCTGAGTTAGCGCCTGTGGTGAAACCAAGTGCTCCGCCCAGACTGTGTCACCGCAGGGGAGCTGCCGCTGAGCTGAGGTAGTGCCTAGTGTGGAGCAGCGTGCTCAACTACGCCTGCGCCACAGCAGGGGAGCTATGGCCACGCTGAGTTAGTGCCTCAGGCAGAATTGTTTGCTGGGCCGGGCCAATACCCGGGACTCTGGGGCCGAACTGTCCGCCGAGTCCAATCTGGGTCCAAAGGCTCCACGCGACCCAAATCCTGCCCCGAGTCCCCTCTCCCGCAGCAATTCCCACCAGCCACCACACCAATCGCCTCCACCGGAAGGCTATGAGCTGCAAACCTCAGCCGCCGCTGCTGCTGCCGCTGGTGCTGCCGCCTCTGCCGCTGCCGCTCCGATCAGAGAAAAACCACGCTCCTCCCGTGTGCAGGGGCACGCAGGTCCTCCGCACCCTGGTCCCTCCGAACCGTGGAGCACTCCCGCTGCCGTGATGTTCGGACCTCGGTGTTCCTGGCTCAGAAATCTGTGCAATTCCCTGAATTGTTCACTGGAGCCTCCAAACGCGGTCCACACTGCTCGCCGCCATCTTGGATGAATCCTTTTTTTATTAATTTATTCTTGTTACATCTCAATGTTTATCCCATCCCTTGTATCCTTCCATTCCTCCCCCCCCCCCCATTTTCCCATTATTCCCCTCCCCTATGACTGTTCCTGAGGGGGATTACCTCCCCTGTATATTCTCATAGGGTATCAAGTCTCTTCTTGGCTACCAGCTGTCCTTCCTCTGTGTGCCACCAGGTCTCCCCCTCCAGGGGACATGGTCAAATGTGAGGCACCAGAGTACGAGAGAAAGTCATATCACACTCTCCACTCAACTGTGGAGAATATTCTGACCATTGGCTAGATCTGGGAAGGGGTTTAAAGTTTACCTCCTGTATTGTCCTTGGCTGGCGCCTTAGTTTGAGCGGGACCCCTGGGCCCAAATCTGCCTATCATATTGTTCTACTTGTAGATTTCTAGGACCCTCTGGATCCTTTTATTTTGCTATTCTCCCATGCGTCTCTCATTTAGAGTCCCAATAGGATGCCCTCCCCTCTGTCCCAGTTTCCTGGTAAGTGAAGGCTTTTGTGGGACATGTCCCTTGGGCTAGTATGCAGATATAAGTGAGTATATACCATTTGATTCTTTCTGCTTCTGGGTTAACTCACTCATTATGATCATTTCTAGCTCAATCCATTTATCCACAAATTTCGGGAATTCTGAATCCCATAATGTATACCTACCTGTTTGCTGGCTGTACTCCTGAGTCTGTGATATATGCTTGCCCTTTGCCTTCTGAAAATGTATCCTCCCAGTTATCACTTTCCAAACTTCCTTTCCAGATGATATATTCTTGTACTTATTTTATAACCTCTTTTCTAATGGCCAGTTATCCCAACATCTGTTTTCTATCACACTTATCTATTCAACTGGCAGCCTTAAGCCCCAAGACCTCCATTCTCTGTCTAGGTGCCTAGGTGCTAACAAGCAATTATCTTGACAGCTGTTTTCTATCAACCCTTCCCGTAAAAGGGAACTTCAAAAGCCAGTGAAGGGATGCTCTCTAAAATCCCAGCTTAGGTGGAGACAGTTGTCTGGCCAGTCCCTTGTGCTCCTGTAAATAAAGCTTGCTTAATCAGGCAGTTGTGGGAATGTTTTCTTCTCGGGTCTAACAGCGTGTATCACCATGAGTGCTGGAAATTGGATGCAAGGCTTTGTGCATGCTGAGCAAGCACTCTATCAACATCTTATTCTCAACAGTCTGAACTAATCCTGGAAATAAATGTATGCTCTTGAGGGATACACACAGTCCCTAATCAATCATTTAAATATTTAGGACGTTACTGACAATCTCAAGTCCATTTATAGCCCTACCAGCAATTTATCACATCAATCTCAGAGCCCATAGTCCACAAAAAAAAAAAAAAAAAAAAAAAAAAGGTTAGTTCCTATGTTAATGAAGGACAGGATGTACTAACACTAACTACTGTGTCTTGGTATTTTTAAATGTAGCAAGAAGATAATCCTTTTTCATGTTCCACTTGCTCTACTCCCCTTAAACATGTCATGAAAACCTCATAGTCTTTTGTATTAGTCAATACTAAAAGACCCATCAGGCTAGTTTATAAAGATGCTATTTAGTCATCTAGGGGGTCAAGTACAGAATGCCTGCATCATGTTAGCTCTGGGGAAGATCTCATGAAGATAATGTCATAATAGAGGGAGCAAATGCAAGTGGATAGAGCTTATGGACAGATAGCAAGCAGAGGTCTAGCTGTCTTATAGCAGACAACTCTCTTTGGGACTTGTTTAGAGTGCCAGATTACTTTCCTCACTTTAAATAACAACACAGTAATGGCCCTATGACCTCCCACTGTGATCCACTAAATGTCCCACCATCTCTCAATATCATCATATTGGGGACTGAGCTTATCATGCATGGACCATAGGGGTTTATCCTAGTTTGTTTGATGTCAACTTGACACAATCTAGAGTCATCAGAGAGAAAGGGGCCTCAGGTAAAAATATGCCTTTATAACACTGGGCGGTAGGCAGGCCAGTGGGGCATTTTCTTAATTGGTGATTGATACAGGAGGCTCAGCACTTTGTGGATGAGGCCACACCTGGGCTGGTGGTTTTGGCTGCTATCAGAAAGCAAGCTGAGCAAACCATGAAGAGCAAGCCAGTGAGAAGCACCCCTGTATGGCCTCTGCATCAATTCCTGCCTCCAGGTTCCTGCCCTGCTTGAGTTTCTGTCCTGACTTTTGTCGATGATGAGCAGTGATATGAAAGTATAAACAAAATACATCCTTTCCTCCCCCACTTGTTCTTTGGTCATGGTGTTTCATTGCAGTAATAGTAAACCTAAGACAGGGGCCAAACTACTTCCAAATTATTCATTTTCTCTACATTCTTAAAGGATCCTCTTCATCTCTGAAAACAATGGGACACAAGAATGAATTTGGAGAAACAGATCTTATAAGGTTTCTCAACTTTATTACCACGGGATCATATTTTTGGCTAGCCAGTCTTCTAAATTTTATCCACATTTTCATCAGGCTGGGCCTGGGGAGATGGCTCCTCTGGTGAAGGGCTTTCTGTGTAAGCATGAGAAGCTGAGGTTGTTGCAGAGAACCCATGGAAAAGGCAGGTCCAGCTGGACTTCCCATTATCCCAGTGCTGGGGAAGGGGGAACAGGAGGAGTCCTTGGACTCAGTGGTCAGCCAGTTGGGCTGAATCCCTCAGCTCCAGGTTCAGTGAAGAGACAATGTTGTCCTCTTGCCTCCCTTGTCACAAACATATACATCCATGCAGCCATGGCCATAAATGCTCATAATACATAACACAGAAAGAGAGAGAGAGGAGGTGGGGGGAGAGGGACGGAGGGAGGGAGAGGAGGGAGAGAGTCTTATGCTTGTACACATAGCACAGGCTTTCCTATTCCTTTGAGTCTTCATTTTCAAAGGCTTTTTTCCCACATAAAACTTATATTAAAACTGCATGTTCCTTTTCAGTTAATCTGTTTTGTTGTAGGGTCATACCAGTCATGCCTAAAGAGGAGGATATTTTCATTGGTGTGATGTGAACGCCTGTATATCTTTCACCCAAAGTGAAAAGAGGCACTACAAGATGAAACTTAAATGAGGAAATGAGAGCAAAGGGAAAGAAAGAAATGGCTGCTTTTAAACGGCTATGTTTGCATTTTTTTTCTCTAAGGTGCTTTAGTAGTAAAGGAAAGTTCTGTGTAAACATGGCCATGAGCCAATGTAATGTGAGAAATGTAATCAGCTTATAGCAACCACTGCCTAAGGGAGTAGTCTAAGGTGAAGCAGTTTTTTTCCTCTCTTTCCAACCTTTTAATTTCTCTTAAATAAATTGTTTTCTAATAACATTTGAGTTTCACTAAGGCCTTAATGTTTGAGTGAACATTTTTGTTATATATATATATATATATATATATATATATATATATATATATATATATATATATATATATACACACACACACACTTGTAACATCTATATAGCATATATTTATATATATATATATCACATTGTGTGTGTGTGTGTGTGTGTGTGTGTGTGTGTGTTTGTACAGTGTATGTGTATGTGAATGAGTGAAGTCATTCACTGGCACTATATAAGGACCCTTGCTCTTATGCTCTTAATCCTGGACCTTCAGGGTAAAAGACAAGAACCAACACAAAAATTGTCCTCTGACCTCCAAGTGTGCTGTGGCATGTACACACACTCTCTCTCTCTCAATTTGCATTAAAAAATTTTTAAATTCCTCTAGATGCTAAGATATTTCTATCACTAGATAACAGTGGCTACTGTGCACTTGAGAAACTTTGCAGCAAAGTCCCTGGTATATATGATAATTCTTATCTTATGGATTTAGTCATTTTTATAACCAACTATCAAAGTGAATGATCACTCAGATACTTCACGGGTAGAGAAATTAAGGCTTGGGGATCTGATATACCAGAATGGCACAGGTAGGATGGGCCAGGATGTTATTCGTGAGGAGTTTAGGATGGCTGAAGTCCCAGTGGTTCAGATGCAGCATCACTGCAAAAGCACAATGCACTCAGTAGAAACTGCAGCTTAAATGGCAATCTTTTTCTAGGCTATCTATGTTCAATATGATTGGACTAATGCAAGAAAGAAGGTTACACACCACAACACTTATTAAGCCAATTAAGAGTGTAGTGAGTCTTTTACTTAGCCTACTGACCAAGAACGCCAGAATGACTCCTGGTACCAAAACAAGGCAGGGTACAGTTTTCAAAGTCAAAAGGCTGCTATCAT
Source organism: Acomys russatus (assembly GCF_903995435.1). Taxonomy (NCBI): domain Eukaryota; kingdom Metazoa; phylum Chordata; class Mammalia; order Rodentia; family Muridae; genus Acomys; species Acomys russatus. The sequence continues at coordinate 13,944,847 of NC_067150.1, forward strand.
AAGATACCGGCTGCAGGACAAAGGTTGTTTGTTTGTTTGTTACACAAGAGATCCTTTTCCAGCAGGGAGAGAGGAACACTTTACTCTCTAAGATGCCTTACAAAAATACTTTTTCAGAAGAATCTAAAAAATCTTACGTTTTCATGCAGTTGAGAGTCAGGAGGCAAGGAGATATAGGTTCAGGGTAACAAGGCACTGTCAAGGAACTATAGCTCCCTTCGAAACCCATGATTAAGATGAGGCAGGATAAAAAAACATCAAGAATTATGGAGACACCAGAAAAGAAAGGAATCCCTAACCTTGAAGCCTGGTTGAAGCTCAGAAGCAAGAATTCTAAAAGTATTAGCGGCTGCTTAAGGCTTTTCTTGCTTCTCAGCTCTAAGCTGCAATTTTCTATAAATCTGACCAGAACCCCCCTTTAAAGTGTGCATACCCTAAACCCTGGTGGAACCCTATTGGCCCCTTGGTTTTTTTCTTTATTAGAGAGAAGGGGGTAAAAGGAAAGAAAGATTTCTTAGTAATTTTCAAAAGGTAATTTGTGATCTACCAATAAGACAAGACAGTATCACTCTATCTTATGGCAAATCTTACTTTCTACATCTTTCTGCAAATCTTACTTTCTGCATCCTCTCTGTCTCTGTCTCCCTCACTTTCTGTTTTTCTCAGGGAAGCCCACACCCATGCTCCTGAATATGCCCTATTTTCCTCCTTTCTCTGTCTCTCACTGTCTTTCTGTTTCTTTTTTTTTTTTTTCAGAGAAGCCCACATCCATGTTCCTGAATGTATCCTATTTCTTCCCCAAGTGCCTGTCTTTCTCTATTAACCCTCATGCTTAAGTCTATATTAAACTGCCTTCAATAAAAATCACCAACTCGGCTTCATAATGGGTCATCTTAAAATTCTTTTCTGCACTGAAGCTTCAAGTCCTAGTGTGGTTGAGTCAAAGTCTCTAAAAGAACACCCGAGGCTGATGAGGGTGACAGAGTGGAGCTGGTCACCCCTCTGTGAACTGCTGTTAAGGAGAAGGAATTAATACTTCACAGTGTCGGTAAACTATGAGGCTCATGTTCTGTGCTGTTATGCCTGTATAACTCTGTACAAAGGGTTAGAACTTTTATATTCCAGCATCACGAATTTGGCTTCAATCACAGAGCATGTGCTTTCTGTATGCATGCTGTGTTATGTATTAGTCTTGATGTGGAGGAGTTTCCAATTCTCTGTTTCATTGGCTTCTTTCTTACGTTAATCACTGTGTGTGCTTCATGAACACGTGTAAGTACATGTTCATAAGCATATGTGTGTAGAGTGGAGATCAGAAGTCAATAATGAGTGTCTTCCTCAATCACTTCTCCACGTTATTCATTGATTGATTGATTGATTTTTCAGACAGGTTCTCTCATATAGGCTGGAAACCACTGATTTCGTTAGCCAGGCTGGCCAGGAAGGCCTAGGGATTCTTCAGTACCTAGTGCTAGGGTTATAGGCATAAACCATGGTGCTCAGCATTTACATAAGTGCAGGGATCTGAACTTATGTCCTTGTGCTTACACAGCAAGTACTTTACCAAGTAAGCTATTTCCCCAACATCTCACATGCTAACTTTGAAATCTCTGAAATATCTTCTTTCTTCCCTACTCACCTACTTTAGCTATATTAAACATGTTTTTTATTTGGAATATTTACAATGTGTGATGACATCATTAGGATGTTCCCAAGAAATTGTCACCATCATGGATAAGCCTTGTCATATCCAGGCTGACAGAACTGAACCCAGGCCAATAACATGCAGGTATGAACAGCGTAGATATGATAACTTATCAGTGTCACCAAGAATCATTTCCCCGTACACAAAGCAAATAAATATCTCCAGCAAGCAAATACACATCTTGCAAACTGTAGGCTCAGCATGTGGCAGTTGGGGTGATGGTGGTAGTGGGGTGTGTGTGTGTGTGTGTGTGTGTGTGTGTGTGTGTGTGTGTGTGTGTGTGTGTGTGTTGGGGGCAGGCTTACAGATATTGGGGCTCAGAAGGATAAAATGCTTTCTCATAGGTCTTTTCTTTCCCCCTCCTCCAACCATAGGTTTCTTTTCCTCTCTTCACTGTCTTTCCTTCCCTTTTATTTTTTTCTTCCTGTGAGAGGATTTCACATAGCACAAACTAGCTTCAGACATGCTAAATACCTGAGGCTGTCCTTGAACTTTTCCTCTTCCTATTTCCACCTTCCAAATACTGAGATTACAGATGTGAGCCCCCTGTACCCCGTGTGTGCTGGAGGTTGAACCATGCATGCTCCACTATTCTTTACATGGAATTTGTCATACACACACACACACACACACACACACACACACACACACACACACACACACAGAACCCTGTCCCTGAGAGATTAATAGCTTCAGTAGACATTGAGATGCTGTGAGTTTGAATGAGAGGAAAGCTTTTTAAAATTCAACATTTGCAAAGCATCCTATGGGCCAAAAACCCACAGGGATAGGATACATTAAAGCATGCAAAAAGGTTAAGATCATAGGCACATAGCGTTGAGCAATGGGGAAACTCATGGTTTCATGCTTGAGCATTGTTTCTCCAGCAATCTGAGATGCAGGAAGTTCCCACATGCAATTACTTTCTATTGCCTGTATCTTTCTCTTCTGGCTGCTAGGCCCAGGGTTCAGGGCACAGGTGATATTGAAATCGACTTTGTTACTGATGAGCCCTTAAGTGCTGTCCTCTTTGTTCCCTATTGGGAACCTTAACAGAAATGTGCCATTTTTTTTTCTTACAAAGTGACATCTACCTCCAAAGTGCTATAGAGTAAATCAGTCAGCCACAATTTGCATCTCCTTGGTCTCCAGTGAACTCTTTCAAATAGGGACCTGTTGATTTTCTGTGCAGTGGATTCTTAACAGACTTGGCAACATTAGTCTAATCATTTAAAGCATGAGCTTAAAGCATAAACTCATTCTTAACAATTACAATAGTGTTTCTTTTAAGTTGTTTGTTTTTTGTTTGTTTTGTTTTTTTGTTTTTTGTTTTTTGTTTTTTTTTTGCTTGTTTGTTTTCTTAGTTCACATAAGAATGTAAGTTCCAAGTGTCAAGTAAGATGGAAGATTAAAGGAGGAGGTCGCTGACAGCTAGGAGGAGGCAGCAGACTGCTGGGAAATCCAAATAGCCTCCCCAACGGGTCCCCCCTACAGGCTTCCTCAAGAGGCCCACCAGCAACGGTGTGGTCAGCAGCCCCAACTCCACCTGCATGGCAACCCTTCTGGTCAAGTACCTTGCACAGCGGAAGGCAGAGTACTCAGAGGCACAGAGAGGGATCCTGGGTAGTGGCAGCCCTGAGGAGGAGCAGGAGGAACCCACTTCGACAGGCCAACCAGGATCTCCCAACCAGAAGACAGCAGGCAGCCCAGCAATGTGATCAGACCGCCTCTGTGTCACAAGGCTTCAAACAGCACAGATAAATGCGGACAAGAAAGGATGCCACTGCCACTGCAATCGCTTCCTGGATTGTCTGTCATGAGTAGCACTGGACTTGAGCAGAGGGAACGATCTGATTTACTTCACTGTGATCTCCCTTGCTCCGCTGCCCACTGTGACCTTGAACCCCATGCACTATGACCTCTACTACCTTTCCTACTGTGACTGACATGTTGACAAGGGCTGTCCCAAATCAATAGAAAGGGAAAAGGTGGGGACTAGGGGAGGATTGGGGCAACCTACCAAGGACTTCAGAGAAGAGGGTCAGACACTGCCACTTAGCCATTTGGGGTAAAGCCAGTGCCAGCAATAACAGTTTATCGTGATCATTAATTTGGGATTTCAAACACAAATGAGAACTCCCCCCACCGACCCCAAGTGCATGTCACTATCACTTAAAAGCAAATTCCATTGAAAATATCTTTTTCCTTTTTTTTTTCTTACTATGTTTGTTTATACAAAAATCTGATTTGCAAGAAAAAGTGCATGGGAGGGATTTTAGTAGTTTAATGAATTTTTAATTGAGAAAGGGTTGTTTGGTAGTCACTTAAAGATGTGTCTAGGGAATTTGCTAGAAACGTTAACCAATAGGATTTTTGAGAGCTTAGCTCCTGTATTCCTACCGCCACTTCAAACAGTGCAGATAAATGCGGGAAGGGGGCCAGGCTTGGAAGCCCCACCCCCACCCCTTAGATGAGCATCTGTGGCTATATCACCTTCCTCTTCCTGTCTTTAAGTAAATTGCAGGCATTGGCTTGGAAATCCCCAGGGGGGTGAGAGGCAGGAACCTGAGGCTGCTGTCTCTTTGTCTGTCTTCACAGTACTGTCCCCTCCCCCAGCTCTTCCTGGACTTCGTGAGCCAGGCCTCAGCCCTTCTGGCTAACCACTTCCCATGAGCCACTACTCTGATGTCAGCCTATAACCAAAGGAGCCCGTGGTTCCGGTCTGATGACCATCTTTACTCAGTCCCTTCAGTCAGGGTGCTCCCCACCTACAGAGGGGTGCAGCATAAAAATCTAGTGGGACTGGCTGTTCTTTTCGACCATCTGATTCAGTTACAATGTTGCATACATTTACAGAAGTAAATTTGATTTGTTCAAGTGTTTCTGGATACGTGGTCAATTTTCTGAGACCCTAAGGCAAAACAGGGTGAGTCTGTCTTTGTTTTACCCGTAGTAATGGATGCCAGGAACCTGGTGGACAAAATCAAGCTTGAGTTTTAACAACAATCCGATTGGGCTTCTCTGATACCCTCCCTGGTTTGTCTTCTTGCCTTAATTCTGTGACTTTTAAAATTCTATCTATTTATGTATTTATTGTATTATTAATGTGTGTGGGTGTGGGCATGTCACTGCAACTATGTAAAAGAGGACATTTGATTGGTTGCCGTCTTCCATTGTAGAGGCAAAATTAATCCCATATCCTATATGTAATTTATATTCTGTAATTAATGATGGTCTGTATGAGAACTTGTCCTCTAGGTGCCCTTCTCCCTGCTGTCTGGGAATGACACCTGCCAGGACTTCCCTAGAGATTCAGCCTCCTAGACCCAACCTGCCTGAAAGTCTACATTTCTGAGACTCAAGACCCCCGCTTATGTTTTTTTTTTCCTTACTTCCTTGTGATCTCAATCCCTAATTACAGTTTTTCCATATAAACCCATTACCCTTGAAGCTCCGGTATCACTCTCCTATCCTGCCGCATCAGGAAGGATGGTGATCCGAAGCGCTGAGCCCGTAATACAGGACCCTGTGTACATTGCATCGGTATCGAGTCCTGGTGGTCTTTTTGGGGGGGTCTCGTGATCTGGGTAATCTCGGCATAAGACCATCACCTAAGACTTAAGAGTCAAACTCAGTTCGTAAGTCTTTTGCAGGAAAGACCTTCACCCTGTGAGCTATCTCATCTGCCCTAAATTCTGTAGTTTTTAATTTTTCTTTTTAGGTTACCTAATGCTCATAAGTACAGAGGATTTTGTTGTTGTTGTTCATCTTTTAAGTGGGCTTGTAGGCAGGTAAAAGATGGCTCAGTGATTAAGAGTACTTGCTGCTCCTGCTGAAGACCTAAGTTCAGTTTTCAACACCCATGACAGTCTCTCTCACAGGTGCCTGTAAATCCAGCTCCATAGGAACTGTTACCTTCTTGTGGCCTCTATGGGTACCCATTCTCATGTTCACAAACATAAATACATATGATCACATATACACAATTAAAGCTAAAATAGAAGTAAAGATTGTAACACAGAAGAACCACATTTAATTGTCATCTTTGCAGCAGAAACTCTATATCACAAATTTTAAGAAATTCCCTCTTCATACATAATACAGCCAGTCTTCTTTTGCTGCACACAATATACGGATTCCAGAATTTTCTAGAGATAGTAAATCTGTACGTTATTATTTAAAATACCATATCATTTGGCTTTGATCACATGTATCTTTCCATAGACTTTAGTCTCTATATGACCCCATACTGGAAACAATGAAAAGCTATGTAATTTAACAACTGCCTCCTTTAGGGAGTAGGGACAAGAAGTAATCTGTATATGTCTGATGCAGACGTGATTTGTTTAGAATTACTGTTTTCACTGTACACTGGTTGATTTGCAGGTGTGCGTGAATAATATATTGGTTCCTCTCTACTGCAACAGTCTAGGGAGACCATTAACACAGTGGACTATGAACACAGTCTAATCAGTGTTCAACCCTGCATAACCCTTATTCTGATTATTGGTACTACTTCCTGATTGCAATTATTTTTACCTTCGTTTAAAAGAGGATATTCAGGTGTGGCTGTGTATACCTGTGATTCCATCATTCATGAAGCTGAGGCAGGATAAGCACCACGAGTGGTAACTTAGCCTGGGATACACACTGAGTGCCAAGCTACTTGGCACTCCATAATAAGTAGCTTTCTTTTAAAAAAAAATCAATATCAACATGTAGAACAGTAGTAGAGTGCCTGCAGGATACATGACGTAGTTGGTTCCATCCCCAGCACTGCATGCATTGCATACAATGGACGTGCCTACAATACCATCACTTAAGAAACAGAGGCAAGAGGACAAAAAATTCAGTGTCATCCTTTGCTCCATAGTGAGTGTGAAAGTGGCCTGAGCTACATGAGACTCTGTACTGACAATAAAAAATAATGGACAGTGAGATAGATTCATGGGTAAAAGAAATGGCTACATAAGCCTGACAACTTGAGTTCAATTCCTGGAACCCATGGGAAAAAAAAAAAAAAAAGCTGGAGGTGATTACTATAACCTCTGCACTCCTGTGGTGAGAGAAGCTCACTAGTGTGGAGTAAGGCACAACAAGTGAGACCCTGTCTGAAAATCAGGTCAATGATAATACTGACTCCCCAAAACTGTCCTTAGACAAGACTAACGCATCTACGAAAGCAAACACAAAACCCACTGCATTCCATTGCTTTAGAAAAGTGTACCTATGGTTCAGTTTGTTACCTGAATGGTTAAGGGTTAGGGTGAGATCCTGTTGCTAAGAGCTAGGTTAAGCCATTAACCCTCTACAAGCCAGTTAAAAAATCAAGTTAAATAGGGCCATTGCGATGATTCAGTGAATAAAAAGGCTGAACTTGATCTCAGGGAGCCATCATTGCCCTGTTACAACTAGCCAGGCCCTACTTCTGAAAGGTTTCACAGTGGTTAAAATTGCACTAACAGCTTCCTAGGATTTAAACCATGATATCAATGTCTCTGGGATTGATGGGTTGTGACAATATGCTTAGCTTTATAAACATCTTTAAGAAATACTTTGTGAGAGAGAGGGTCTCATGTAGCACCTTCAATTACTGGTCATCCTGCTTCCACCTACAGAGTAACAGGGTTACAGCTTTGTACCAACACCTCTAGTTCAAATGGCACTGGATACAGAACCTAGAGGTCTACCCATATTCAGCAATCACTCTGCTGATTGTGTTTCTGTCCTAGACCCTAAAAATATTTTTTAAAGTTTAAAAAGACACATAATAATAGTTCATTATGCTGTACTTTGTAAATATGCATCCCGGAGATGTGTTTTACAATATGTCAGGATCATGTCAGTATCATTTGATATAGGTATCAATTAGTTACTATTTCAGAGTGTTAAGGACATCCAAAGATCCTTTAGGAAAGTAGGTTTTAAAATAAGATGAAGTTATTATTTGTACATTAAAATTACATTATATTCACTCTCTTCATGTATGTGTCTGTGTGCATGCACACATGTGTGCACACAGAGAGACACACACACACATTCATATGCCACTGTGCACATGTGGCGCACAGAGCACCGCTTCTAGGAATTATCTTATTCCATTCACTGTATGGGTTCTGTGTATCATCCTCAGGTAATCAGACATGGCAGTGGGCACCTGTGTCTGCTCAGCCATCTCACCAGCCCCAGGCTAAATTTCTATCTTTTTCATGTGGAGCCCCATCACCCAAGGAAGAAGGAAATGTTTGTTAAGTATCAGGTGGAAGGAAAGTTATGGTGTGGAACAAGTATAATTGTGTTTTGCATGGTTGGATTTCAAGTAGTCATTCTAAGTATGCTAAAACTGAGAACACCACCCAGCAGCTGCAGAAAAAGGACTTTCAGCAGTTCAGGGTCATTGGGATTCAAGCTGTCCCTTTTCCTGAAACTCAAGGGGCCGGCATCTCCGAGGAAGGCAGTGTAAGAGAGCAAACTCCCATGTTACTAATACTAATGGCCTGTGGCAGCAGTGACTCACACTCTGACCCACCCAGCACTGACCTACAGTCCACACCCAGACACAATCACTCTCAGTCAAGAGCTCATTCCCCACCAGAATGTTCCATGGGGTAACATAGGACTCAGAATCACAGTCCAACAGAATCTGCACAAACTACTGACCCATGAACACTGTGTCACTTAGGAGGATACCATAGTCATTTGTTCTATAACTGTACCATTCTCAAAGAAATAAATAACCAAAATCATACTTACAAGACTCCTGCAGTGGATCTGGGTCCTGGGGTCCTCCTCAAACTAAGGCACCAGCCAAGGAGAATATAGGCAGTAAGCTTTGAACCCCTACCAGGACCTAGCTGACGAACATGATATTCTCCACCATTGAGTGGAGAGTGAGATCTGACTCTCACACGAACTCTGGTGCCCCTTTTCTGACCATGTCCCCGGATGGGGAGACCTGGCGACACTCAGAGGAAGGATAGCAAGTTACCAAGAAGAGACTCAATACCCTAAGAGCATATATAGGGGGAAGAGGTCTCCCTCAATCACAGACATAGGGGAGGGGAGAAGGGGGAAGTGGAAGGGAGGGAAGAATGGGAGCAAACAGGGGAAAGGCTAACAATCGAGATGTAATATGAATAAATTAATAAAATTAAAACAAAGAAATAAATATATTGTATAAAAAAAAACAAAAAAACAAAAAACAACAACAACAAAAAAGACTCCTGCAGTGATTAATTGAATCAATTTCTCTTACATCAAGACACCCAGCATCAATCAATCAAGTTATACAATGGGTTAATGTGTGTGTGTGTGTGTGTGTGTGTGTGTGTGTGTGTGTGTGTGTGTGTGTGTGTTTGGACTTATCCGTGTGTGTCTATATGTGGAGGTGCATGAGCACGTATCCATTGCACATAGAGTTCAGGGACAATCTTAGACCTCATTTCTCAGGCAGGAAGGCAGAAGCTATATGAGTTTATTTCATTTTGATTTTTCTGAAATAAGCTCTCACTGGTTTAGATCTGAAAAAGTAGCCAAGCTGGTGTCTTAGCTTCATTTCTATTTCTGTGATAAAATGCCCTGATAAAAAGCAACTTAGAGGCCGGGTGTGGTGGTATACACTGTTAATCCCAACACTTGGGAGGCAGAGGCAGGTGGATCACTGTGAGTTCAAGGCTAGCCTGGTCTACAAAGTGAGTCCAGGACATCCATGGCTACACAGAGAAACTCTGTCTTGAAAAACAAAAAAAACAGAAAAAACAACAACAACAACAAAAAAGCAACTTAGAGAATAAAAGGCTTATTTGGCTTAAAATTTCAGGTTACAGTTCATTACTGAGGGGAATTAAAGGAGCAGAAGATTGAGACAGTAGATCACATCATGCCACAGTGAAAAGCTAAAAGAACAAATATGTATGTCAAGGGGCACAGAAAAGAAACTGCCATAATGAATTGGACATGGCCAATTCACTATTAGGGGTAAGGTTTTTATTGTGCATAAGATAGAGACAATATTCAGAAGCTTCTGGAGGATTCCAGAGCTGAGAGAAATTAAGTAGATTGGTCATGGCCAGGGTTAGGAAAGCAGGAAATAGGATAGACAGAGGAAGGGGATATTGAGAGGGAACTGGGTAGGAGAGGGCGTGGAGAGGGAAACCAGGTAGAAGGGTTAGATGTAGGGAAAGTGAGGAGGGCATGGGAGAAGGCTTGGAGAGAAATAGGAACTCAAGCTGGAGACCTGTTACCTGGTAGGCTATTGAGAGGATATGGGGATGTCTCTAGCTGAGTCTCCTAGCATTGGGAGACATGGAGACTGAGGAAGCCACCTTCTAGCCAGGCAAGATTTATAGTAGTCGGAGGGAAACACCAATCCACCTGCAAAACCTTCAACCCAAAATTTACCCTGGCTATAAGATGTGTAGATATAAAAGATAGAGACTGAGGAAATGTCAAACCAATGCCTGGCCCAACCTGAGAGGTATGTCATGGGAATGACACTCTGCTATGTTTACAGACAGAAGCCTAGATCAACGGTTTTCTGAGAGACCCCACCTAGCAGCTGATCAAATCAGATGCTGAGGCTCACTGACAAGCATTAGGTGGAGCTCCAGAGTCCTGAGGAAGAGTTGGAGGGAAGAATAGAAGGACTTGGAAGGGACAAGAATACCACAAGAAGACAAACAAAGTTAACTAACCTAGACCCATAAGGGCTTACAGAGATGGAAGCACCAACCAAAGAGCATGGGCTAGACCTAGGCCCCTACACATATGTAACTGATGGGCAGTTTGATCTTCATGTGGGTCCCATAGTAAGTTGAACAGGTCCTGGATATGACGTGGATGATGTTGCCTGCGTCAATCACTTCTGTCTAACAGGGCTGCCGTGCCTGGCCTCGGTGGGTAAGGATGAGCTCAGTCCTGATGCAACTGGATGTGGAAGGGCTCCCTTTTTCTGAGGAGAAGGGCAGGGGAATGGAGGAGGAGGGTGTGAAAGAGGGACCAAGAGGAGGCTACAATCAGGATGTAAAAATGAATACATAAATTAAAAATAAATTTAAATAATCATGTATATAAATAAAGTTGTCAAGAGATTGGAGCTTTTCTAACACATAAAATCTATTATGCTACGTCTCTAACAGTTGCCTAAGCTTGACAAAAGATCACTATAGACAAGCACTCCACAGTCAGCTGTTTTCTGCATTTTGAGCAGTTGTGAATTTTTATGGTCATCTCCAACTGCTGCAAATAGATGTTTCTTTGATGAGAGGTGAGAGCTTTACTTATCTGTGGGCATAAGGATAAATATGGAGGAAGATGAGAGGGATGAATATGATCAAAATACATTCTATGAAGTGCTCAAAAATTAATTAAAGTGTTGTATTTTAAAACATAAAAAACGACATAAAAATGGGGCTGTAAGTATTGTCGCCCTTGCCTAGCAAGAGCAAGGCCCTGAGCTTCCACCCTAGGACTAGAAAAACAAAGGCTAGAGAGCTGGCTCAGTGGCTAAGATACTTACTGGTTTGTAAAACAAAACAAAACCCTAATTTTAGTTCTCAGTGTTTATATCAGGTGGTCCTCAGTCAATAGTATCTAATTGTTAAGTGTCCAAGAAACCCAGGAAAACTCTCGCTCACTATTGTTGAAGGATTATTTAATATTCAATACCGAATTATTATTTTAGTGAAATCAGCGGTTACTCCTTAATCAGCTTTATACCCAAATAATCACACAGAGAGACTAGGAACTATTTAATTAGCCTACAGCACAATGCTGCACAATAATTACTCCATCCTAAACCTCCACTCTAGTATACTTTCTTCCCATTCGGATTTCCCACATTCTGCTTGCTTTTAAATTATCTCTTAGGCCCGGTTCGATTCCTTTGTTTCCAGGTCTCTCCTCCTGATTCCATCCTCTCCTGCCTTTTTCCTTTTCTCATCCCCTCACTGGACCAGGATGTCCCTCCCTATTCTCTGTTATTGCTAATCATTGGCTAGTTTGTTTTATTGGCAATACAGAGAACAAATTGTGAGATGTTTACACAAACTTGAAACAGGAGCGACTTAGAATAAACATCACAATGTGATGTCCTGATTGAAACCAAAGAGTTGGGTGGACAAATCAACATTTGAGTGACAACAGTAAACTGTGCACAGTCCACAGAACATTATGCCAACACTGTATCTCTGGATCCTCTAGGCACTTCTCCCTTCTCCTCACCCCCAACCCCGCCCACCCTACTCCTCTACCTACACCCCTAAACCTCTCCCTTGCAGGGGCTGGGCTTATTTCCCCTACACAGCCTCTGAACCTAGATAAACCAGCCATTTGGTTACCTGCTCTCTCTCTCTTGGCTCTTCAACCATAGTTAGGAGCAGCTCATTTTCTCTTTCTTTTCTTTCTTTCTTTCTTTCTTTCTTTCTTTCTTTCTTTCCTTCTATTTATTTACTTAATCACTTTACAGTCTGATCCCATCCCTCCCTCCTCTTCTCCCAGTCCCACCCTCACCAACTCCCCCATTCCATCTCTTTCTCAGAGAAAGGGAGGTCCCCAATGTTTACGGACTCACCCTGGCACCCAAAGTCACAGCAGGACTAAGCACATATTCTCCCATTGAGGCAGCTACAGGAAAGAAATCCAAAGATAGGAAACAGACAGCCCCTACTCCCACTGCTAAGGAACCCACATGATGACCAAGCTGTATATCTGCTACATACATGTAGGGGGCCTAGGCCAGCCTGTACATGTTTTGTTGGTGGTGGTTCAGTCTGTGTGAGCCTCCATTGGCTCTTCCTGTGGTGTCTTTGACTCCTCTGGCTCCCTCAATCCTTCCCATACTCTTCCACAAAACTCTGTTTCACCTTTATCCCTACACTTCTTGTAAATGAGGCAAATATTGGGTCAAAGGTTTTATGGGTGGGTTGTTGTCCCCTTCCCTCCACTGGAAGTCCCACCTGGCTCTGAAGTGGCAACTTCAGGCTCTGTATTCCCCCACTGTTAGGAGTCTCAGCTAGGGTCACCCCCATAGCTTCCAGGAGCCTTCCTTGCCTCATAGATGACCCCCTATTTCCCTTGCCTCTTTTGGTCTCCTTCCAACACACTTTCCTCTCACTTGATCCTCACCCCTGTTACCCTCCCTACCCCTTTTCCCACCCAGTTCCCTCCTTCCATTAACTTAAGATGCCTATTTTATTTCCTGTTCTGAGTGAGACTCAGGCACCCTCCCTTGGGCCTTCCTTGGTTTCTTTGGATCTGTGGATTGTAGCATGGATGGTTTTCCTGTACTGTATGGCTAATATCCACATATAACTGAGTACATACCATAAGAATCTTTCTGTGTCTGGGTTACCTCACTCAGGATGATCTTTTCTAATTCCTTCCATTTGCCTGCAAATTGCATGATGTCGTTGTTTTTAAAGCTGAGTAGTATCCCATTGTGTAAATATACCACATTTTCTTCATCCAGTCCTCAGTTGAGGAGTATCTAGGTTGTTTCTAGTTTCTGGCTATTGTGGATAAAGCAGGAGGCCGCTCATTTTCATTCACTGATGTTCTCTTCTGCTCCCCCCCCCCCTCGCCCAAAGACCTTCTCTTGTCCAAACCCTCAAAGGCTGACACATAATTTTTACATTTATTATTATTATTATTATTATTATTATCATTATTATTATTATTATCATTATTATTATCATTATTCATCAGTTCTTTACACTGCAACCTAGACCCCATCTTCAAATTCCCTGTGATCCTTCTGCCTCAGCCTCTCAAATGATAGGATTATAAGCATAAGTCACTATGCTGAATAGCACATCTTTTAACTCCTGCATCTGTCTTCTGTGGGGGCGGCTTGAACATACATAGTGTGGTAACTCTGCCACTATTATGCAATGTCTATCCTTCCAGTCGTTGTCCGACTTACTCTTTCCATATTTATTAAACGTCCATTTTGTGCCTTCACCTGTGAGACGCCTGATAATAAAAATAACTTCTAAAAGAGAGCCTCAGAAAGGTACTAGAAACCTTGCACAAAGGCCATTGCAGTTTTGCATGTCAAATACTTGGAAACCAGGGGTGGTGATGTATGCCCTTAATTCCAGCTTTTGGGAGGCAGAAACAGAAGGATTGCTAAAAGTTTGAAGCCAGACTGATTTACGCAGCAGGTTTCAGGTTAGTTAAGGCTACATAATAAGACCCTTCCTTATATAACAACCAGGCAACCAAGCAACCAAGCAACCAAACAAACACTTTTGAAAAAATATCTGTCCATATCCAGTAAGATGGTTCCTTGGGTAAGGGTACTTGTCACCAAAGCTGGACCTGACGTCTTAGTGACTTTTTTATTGCAGTGTTAAAGCACCACAAGCATAGAAATTTATAAAAGAGAGATTAATTTAGGTTTTGGTTTTAAAGACTTAGAGTCCACGATGGCAAAGAGAAGGAATACTTGAGGGCTCACATCTTGATGAACAATTAAGAGGCAGAGAGATAGAAAGTGGAAACTAAGCGAGTCTTTTAAAGTCTCCAAGCCCATCCCTAATGGGCTCCTCCAACAAGGCCATACCTATAGAGAGAATATCTTGTATATTGTATGGATGCATTGCCTGTTAATTAAAAACAAACAAACAAACAAACAAGGTAGAAATAGGTAGAATAGAAAGTAGGACATCTGGCAGGAAGAAAAGATTGTAGAATAGAGCCAGGTGTGGGAGATTCCCTGGGGAAGATGTCAGAAGGACAAATGCGTTGTACCTGAGCAGAGGCAACCAGTCACATAGCAGAATGTAGATTAGTATAAATGGGCTATTTTAAGTTATAAGCTAGTCAGAGAAGAGCCTAGATATATGGCCTAGGTTTTTGTATATATATTTTGGGTCTCATGAGTCATTTTTTCCATGAGCTTGGGGCTGGGAGGAAAATTCTATCCAAACATACCTCCTAATTCTTCTTAATGAGTTCTATTAAGTTGAAACCAAATATTCAAATACATGAGCCTATGGAGACCATTCTTATTCAAACCACACCTGCATTTGGAACTCACATGGTAAAAATAGAGAATGACAACGAAATATTGACTTCTGACCCACACATAATACATACCTGTGTGTACTATAAATAAACAAATGAATACAATTTTAAAATGTCCATACTGTAGCAATTGAATTACTATTGGCCTGATTCCTTTTCTGTACTTGATCCTTGTAGCCAAGGATGATTGAATGATTCAAATTAACTTGTGTAGTGGATGCGAATGGAACCCAGTTGGTAGAGTGCTTGCCTAGCATTCATGAAGTCCTAAGTCCCATCCTCAGTACTGCATAAACCAGTCGTCATGGTGTTCTCCTGTAATTATAGCGCCTGGGAGATGGAGGCAAGAAGGTCCAGAGTTCAAGGTCACACTTGGCTACACAGTGTACCTTGGGCTACATGAGATCCTGTCTCCGAAATAAAATAAAACTTTGTGTAATTTTTCCTCATTTTTGCCTGAAATATATCCCCTACCCCCTTTGTCTTTGTTGTTGTTGTTTGTTTGCTTGTTTTCTTATTTGTTTTTGAGACAGGGTTTCTCTTGTAGTCCTGGCTCCTGGCTGTCCTGGACTCGCTTTGTAGACCAGGCTGGCCTCCAACTCACAGAGATCCCCCTGCCTCTGCTTCCGGAGTGCTGGGGATTATGGGCGGGTACCACCTCACTTGGCTCCCTATCTCTCTCCCTTCACCACTATTGAATATGCACATTATCACTTCCCCACATATATTCACAGTGCAGACTCACTAACCTGTAAAAAATGGCCTCTCTGCTCTTTAGGCTCTGACATCCTCAACCATAATAACAAACTTTCTCTGCGTGACGCATCTTCCGATTTTCCCTTCAAGAGCTCAAAAATCTTCCTGGAGAATTGTGCAGCCTTTATTTCAGCACGGGAGGCTCTGAATATCTGCAGCATGGCACAGTAATCCCACTTTGCAAGGTTTTGTCCACTAACAAATTCTCAAGGTCTTTCTTCTCTTTTTCTTTTCTTCTTTTCTTCCTTCCTTCGGTTTTTAGATGAGATATTACTATGTGACCTGGATCTTCTGAAACTCACTATATTGTCTGCACTTGAACTCACAAAATCTGCCTGCCCCGGCTACTGAGTGCTGGGAGTAAAGGCATGAATCCCTATTTCTTGTTATTTATTAATTCTATATATTTACATGTGTATGTGTGTGTGTGCGTGTGTGTATGTGTGTGCGTGCACACATGCACGTGCATTTATGTGCATTCCATGACCTGTGTGAAGGTCAGACTACAAGTTACTGGGGTTGATTTTGTGAAAAATAAAAATGAGAATGTGATGTATGAAAGCTTCAAGACTTTCTTTTGCTCTGCATTTATGTCTTAGGTGACCTGCAAGTATTCATTATTTTTTCTTCACTCTTTTTACTTCCTATAACCTTTTTCATTTCCTTGGATCATAGTGTTGCAGGAAACACGATTTCTTTGTGTCTCAAGACTTACTTCTACCTAGAGACCTAACACGTGATATTCCCATTGCCTGGAACATCTTTCTACCAAATGTCAAAATATTTCCATCTCTACCTCACTGTCTTCTCCTCAGTTTCCAACTCTTCTAGGAAGACGTCACCTCACTCTACCTGAATCCGCATCACTCACTGTGTCTCTTCCCCTAATAAATACTCTCTGCATGTTTATGAAGCAGAAAAGGTCACCTATGTAGTTCTTTACTCTGGATTCCGCAGGGTCTCACCACCTCCCTTTGTCAGCTTTAAATGTTCTCTTTATTATTATTTTTAAAATTTCTATTTAAAAAATCACCAGGACCAGGGACACTGATCAGTGGGTAAGAGTGTTGTTTGTTGAACAAGCATGAGGATATGAGTTCAAATCTTTGACATCATTTTAAAAAGCTGGATGTGGTCTCCTGTACTATAGGGATGGAAATAGGATCACTGGGGTTTGCTGGCTACCAGCCCAGCTCCAAGTTCATGAGTGACCCTGTATTAAAGGAGTAAGGGGGAGAGTAATAGGCTAGGATACCCAGAGTTCTTCTCTTGTCTTTATGTGTGCACTGACATACACACATGTATGTATTACACACAAACACACACACAAAACAAACAAAAAATACTTAACTTGTGTTTTCTCTCTATGGTATTTTGTTTGTTTGTTTGGGTTTTTTTTGACAGGTTGTTCAATCATTTTTAGCCTTGTTTGCTCAACAAATATGCACATAGACAAACACATAAATAGAAACAAACACAAATAGAGACCTCCCATTTCCTGGTGCTAATAAGAGGATTAAGTTTTAACATGAATGCCAAGCTGTCAGCACCACGTGTCACAGTGTCAATAGTAAAGAGTGAGATGAGCGGTCACACACATATTTCTTTTCTAAACATAAGTAATCCTTATCACGCTTAATATAATCACTAACCACTGTTGTGTCAGTTATAACCCCCATGGAATATCCCCATAACAGATTATCGCCAATAGACACTTTCTGAATGAATGCAGGGGCAATGTAACGAACTCCTTACAAGAACTATAAAAACTATAAGTGGGCCAGCGAAATGCCTCATCAGGGAAAGACACTTGTTTTCAGGCCTGATGATCTAAGTTTGATTCCTGGAGATTCACATGATGGAAGGAGAGAATGATTCTGACAAGTTATCCTCATGTGGTTGCACCCAAAAAGAATAGTAATAAACTAAGAAATAAGTAAATAAATCACACACACACACACACACACACTACAGTCCAGCCATCTAGAAGCCCAGAGGGTAAATGTGCTTGTTGCATAAACAGGATGACCTGTGATTTTGACTACTGAAACCAACATAAATATGAAAGGTGAGGATTGAGACCACAAAGTCTTTTGTGGTCTTTTAACTCTTTTTACCTGCACATACATGCTTTGACATATGCTCTCCTCTCCTCCAGTAATAATAAATATTTTTGTAATTTCATCATTTTTGTCTTTAAAAAGAAAAGATATGATCAAGGTTGTTGTGGTGAAAAACTCTTGGATTGAGATCACTTGGTAGGTCAAGGCAGAAAGATCTTCAATGGAGGGCCTGCTTGGGATAGCTCTTGAGATTAAAGCTGGCCTAGGCTACATAGCAAGCACCTTTTCTACTCAAGATACCTCATAAGCTCTTTATTTAATGTTTACATGTGCTCCTGTAGACCTAATTTTATTTTCCAACAGAGATGGGAAAAGAACCCAGGGCTCCTGGAAAACAGCAAGTCCTGATGTACAGAGGGACACCTCCAGTCTTTTATGCTGCTAACAACCTTTTTAAAACATTGTGAGAGAAAAGTGTGTGGGTGCTAGTGTATTTGTGGAGGTCAGAGGACAACTCACTCAAGTCAGTTCTCTCCTTCTTCCATATGAGTCCCAGGGATTAAATTCAAGTTGTAAATCATTGGTTCATTATATGTATTAATTTTATTGTTGCATTGTTATTTTAAAAAATTCAGAATTTTTCCTGAGTAGTGTCAAATCTGCTGATGTAGACCTTGCAAATACAAAGGCTCTCTGAATTTCTTTCTGTGTGCTGGAAATTTGAAGCTTTTCTTTTTATTTCCCAACTGGCTTGGAGATACTAAATCAGGGTCAATATTTTGCCTTTCCCTAAATTTTATTCCACACTCTCACCTCCTCCTACCCCGCAAAATGATCCCAGCAGCTATTCTGTGTGAGCCAAGTCTGGATGGAACTTTATGCCATTTAAAAAAGAGATTTATTTTCATTATTTCTAAATTATACGTACGTAAGTATGGGTCTGAGCATATGAGTATAGGCATCTCTGGAGACAAGAGATATCTGAGCCCTCAGAAATGGAGTAAAAGATAGTTGTGACCTGCTGGGAAGGAACTTGGATTCTCTGCAAGGGCAGTATGTACTATTAACTGCACAGCTATGTTTTCTGCACTGCCTCTTTGTGCCTGGGGACAGAGACTCATGAGGTACACAGAGCCTTGAACTCACTGTGTAGCAGAGGATGATCTTGATCTCCTGACCCTATTGCCTTTGCTTCCATAATTCTCTGTCTACAGGGTTTAGCCACCTTGCCAGGCTTACTTGATATTGGAGATTGGACTCAGAGTTTTATGTATTTGAGGCAGGTACTCTATCAACTGAGCTACACTCTGAGTCCACAACCAGGCTTTTGAAAAAAGTAAAGGGATTGGCAAGGCACCTCATTAGCAGAATATGATTGTCCTTAGCATGAAGGCCCTTAGTTTGATACCTAGAAAAATCAAAATTATAAATTAGAAACTTGGAGTTTTACTTTGGAGATTTAATTTCCTCTAGTTACACTTATTCTCTCTCCCCTCTCTCTCTCCCTCTGTGTGTGTGTGTGTGTGTGTGTGTGTGTGTGTGTGTGTGTGTGTGTATGTGTGTGTGAGTGCTGTATTGTGTGTGTCTATGTGTATGTCTGTGAGTATCTGTGTGTGCCTGTATGTATGACTGTGTGAGTGTCTTTGTATTTGTGTGTCTGTGAGTGTCTGTGTGTATATCTCTGTGTCTATATGTATGACTGTGTGTGTGTCTTTGTGTGTGTGTCTGTGTGTGAGGTATAGGGAACGGGTACATGTGCATTGAGCAATCTTCTTCCAACATGTGGGTCTCAAAGACTGAACTCAACTGTTTAGGCTTAGGGACAGTTGCTTTTGCCTGCTGAGTCATTTCATAGTACCTAGGAATTCTTTTTTCCTCTTGAGTACAGAGTCTCATATAGACCAGGTTGGGCTCAAACTTACTGTGTAGCCCAGGGTGAATTTGAACTTCTCATCTTCTAGCCTGTACTTCCTGTGTTAGAATTATAAATATTTGCAATCACACTGGTTCATGACTTGCTAGGCATCAAATTTAGGGCTGGATCCTAAGTACTCTACCAATTGTGCTATGCCCCAGGCCAAAAGACTTTAAACTAATTGACAAAGCATTCCAATATTTCCAAGATACAGTGCAGCCAAACATGCATATCTGTAAGCCTGAATGGGTCCATGGGTCATCATTTAGAAGCCGTGCTACAGTGTAAAGTTCTTAGTCTTAGCTGTGCTCTAAGATGTTGAGGAAGCCTTCAACAAATGCCAATTCGAGGTACAGTCCCGAGACATTACTTTTAAAGCACTCTAGGGTTTAAAACAGAGATGCAACCAGTGAGGCCATGTGGTTTTGACATTTAGCCTCTGTCCAAAGAAGATTTCCTGTTGGGCCCTCAGGCAGTACTTCATGGTAGGCACTAAGCAGGCACACTATGAATTTCATAGAAAAGTAGAAAAGAAAGCAGGCACCTTGCTTGATCTCTCTCCATCTCTTCTCTCCTGTGTCCCCTGTGAGGAGGTTTTTTGTTTTACCAAATACAGCTAGCCTGACAAAGGTCAATATTCCTCCAAGTCACCCCATTTTGTGATATGCATATTTACTCAACCCCCAGAAAACTTTATCACACCTGTCCATGACGCATAGGTTAGCCAACTTCTTAGACTGTGATGTCCAACTCCCCACCAATGGGGTGAGACAGTCACCAGCAGCATGACGGATAAAAGACAGAGGCCATCTTGGCCACATGTACTGCTTGATGGCCAGCTTTGAATTCTGGCACACCCTTTTTACAAAAATACAGTGTCCACATGCTTTTTCCAAAAAGAAAGTTCCTTTCTTGGTTACATACATTATGTGTGTTTCCATGAGCCATATTGAGTTACTGTTTTTGAACACCTTCTTTCATTTTTACCCCTAAAACCTACTGTCTCTCCTCTCTTTACTTTTTTGCTGTCGTTATTGCCTATGGTGTGTTCCTTCATGCCTGGGCATTGGACCCAGAGACTCACACCTATTACACAAGCACTCTACCACTTTAAGGTAAGTTAAAAGGATAAAGGCAGGAAGCAGGACAGGGTTTCCTGAGAGGGCTGCTTCCTTTCTTGTGTGATAAGATGGAAAAGGCCTTCTCAGGGACAAAAATATAGGCTCCTTTCTAATGGCCACCAGGACCATCGCTCCAAACTGAACTGCAGCCTCAGCTCTCCTCCTTTCTCATGTCCTTTCCTTCCAGTCTTGGTGTATTAGCCTCTCTATCTTTTCCTCACTATTGCACAATCCCTGGTCTCCCATTCTGTTTCTCAGTTTCCCCCCTCAGCCTTTTGTTCTCTTTATACCTTTGTCTTTGCCCATATCAAAAAGAGTTAATTAGGACTCTGCTTCAGCCTTCCTACTTGTGATGTCATTGCCTATCTGCCAAGGGGGCGTGGCCCTTCCCAGTACATAAAAGGATGGCCCTACCTCACCTCTCCCTCTCTTATCCCCTTGTT
This sequence comes from Acomys russatus, assembly GCF_903995435.1. Taxonomy (NCBI): domain Eukaryota; kingdom Metazoa; phylum Chordata; class Mammalia; order Rodentia; family Muridae; genus Acomys; species Acomys russatus. The sequence goes on from NC_067150.1 coordinate 13,965,876, forward strand.
CCCTTTCTCTCTCTTACTTTTTTTTCTCTCTTCCTCTGTCTCTGACTTCTCAGCCAGTGAGTTAGCAAGCAACTGCAGCTGCCAGTCGCAGGTGAGGAGGCCAGGAGCCAGTCACAGGTCACAGTGGAGGATGTTGACTCCGCCTCTGGTCTTCCCAGACCCGGCCAGTGGGAGGCAGGACTTAGGGAGTAGGGGTCCAGCATGTGCACCTCCAATACCATTCAGCCAGACCTACTGTGGGAAAGGGAAAGGGGCCAGCAGGAGGCAGTCATGTGGTGTGGAGGGTAAAGCCTTTACTTCCTCTATCCCAAACCAACATATCGACCGTCACCTGTTGTGAGCAACCAGTGGTGGGCAGATTTGAAAATGTTACCAGGCTGCAGTGCCCCAGGGTGGCTGAGTGCAGTGTTTTAGCAGCTGGGAAAGCACTGTCTCAGAGGTAGCTATTGGTTCTCTGTTGACCTCATACTGGCTCTGCGCAGCCCTCCCAGCAGGAGTGACCCAGGAGTCCCCAAGCCCCCCAAAGCCCGATGCTAGAATCCCCAATCATGGAAGCCGCAATGGCTGAAGGAATTACCTATATGTACCATACGGATGGTGGAGTGTGGCCAGCTCAAAGTAGCTGGCACCAGACGGACCCAAAAATTGGTCACACTCTGTGGTGGGCATTTGCTTACCAACTATAGATGGTTTGTCAGGAACAATGACAATTTAATGGCGAGTATTCGATGGCACCCAGGTTACTCCAAGCCCGAGGCAGCGGCAGTTCGCTGATTCACACTGAGGTGTACCACGAACTGTGCCATTAGGGGGGTTGCGATGTGTGTGTGTGTGTGTGTGTGTGTGTGTGTGTGTGTGTGTGTGTGTGTAGGGGGGTGTCCGCGAACAGGGGGAGGCAGTGCAGCCACATGGCAGAACCAATCATCTGGGTTCAGCAGTGGGCTCCAAGAGAGATAAGAACAGCAGAAATTTATGTTTGCTTAGAATCTAGATCTGAAGGCAGGGCACTGATGGGTTTAGACAGGAATGAATGGAGATTTAGAGTGAAGTTTGGAACAGAAGGAAGTTTTTGTAGGAAATGTGTTAGATAGAACAAGTTGGGTAGGAAGGATTCCATACTTAAGACAATTCTGGAAGAACCTTCTCAGCACGGGGACCACCAATTTTATGTTTAATAATAAGATTATAAGATATAAGATAATAAGATGCCAGGCAGCATACATTAGATTAAGTGAGGTTTATTAAATGAGCTTGGTGGGGAGAGAACAAAAGGAGGGAGGGGTACCCCAGATAGAGACAGAAACAGAGAAAGGCTGCCGACCTGTGACTGGCAGCTGCAATCGCTTGCTAAATTCCTGGCTGAGAGAGTCAGAGACAAAGGAAGAGAGAAAGAAGTAAGAAAGAGAAAAGGAGTAAGGGGGTAAGAGAGGGAGGGGTGAGGTAGGTCTGTTCTTTTATATACTGGGCAGGGCCACGCCCCCATGGCAGGCAGGCAGTGACATCACAGGTAGGCAGACTGAAACAGAATCCTAACAGAGTGGAATTAGGTTTTCTTCTTCCTCCATCTCTTTCCTTCACTTGCTCTCTATAACCATTCTTCAATATTTGTTTCTTTTAAGCTCTATATCTCTAAATTGCTCTTTCACTCAATATTTCTCCATGTTTCTCTCCCGTTCCTCCATATTCCTTGCTCTCTCCAGTATCTACTCACTTTCTCTAGGAATCTCTGTATCTCTCAAACACCTTCATTCCTTTTCAAAATATTCGCCCTTGACTCTCTCATCTTTCTTCTTTTCTGTATCACTCCCTCTCTTTTCTAGCTAACCTCTCTCCCATTGGATATTCTCTCTGGATACACTCCATTGTTTCTTCCCTTTTCTTTCTAGCCTCTCCCCTTCTCCTCCTCCTACTCTCTCTTCCACTTTGTGCTTTCTTCTGCCCTGTCCTCTTTTCTTTCTCTTTCTTTCCATACCCTCCCCCTCTCTTTTCTCTTCACTTTGTTTTTCCACAGGAAGCTTCCCTAGGCCTTTAGTGCTGTGAGAATCCTCTTGCCTTGTGAATACCCCCTATTATTGGTCTCTGTATCCACTGACACTTGAGCCCTGAGGCAGTGAGGGCCTGGACTTTATAAAAAGACTTCCTGGCAGCTCAACCCAGACTGACACCCACTAATCCCTCCCAGATGAGGTTTTTCACAAGGTCTGCAGGGTCCAGCAGTTTTGTATAACTCAGTCAGAAAATGATCTTGAAAGAATTAAAGGCCCATCGACAAGGGTTTGCCTAATTTGAGCTCTACAGTGTCAGGAATATTTTCCTTTGAGGACAGACAGATGCCAAGGGAAGGTAATTTCTGACTTCTCAGCCTAGTGTAAAAGCTCCCTCACAATCTAGGTGAGGGGAATCAGCCAAACTAGACTTAATCCAGTTTTTCCAGATTGCTGTTCTTTACAAACCTACAGGATACTGAATGGTACATTTTGTTCGACTTTTCCTGACTCACAGATGCTATAACCAGACCCCAGAAGGCCTAAGAGCTTCTCACTTCTCCAGATCACAAAAGTCTTGGAGGTTTAGGAACCTCCCATGTTTAATGACTTTCTGACTCCCCTGAGTCTTACAGTATTAAGATGCCCTATCCTAACACTTGGGCTCATTTTTTTCTCTCCCAAAATCCAAGGCCCCTCAGGCAACAGAGTATGACACACTTTACCAGTGTTGCTTGTCACTTCAAACTTAAAGCAATTTTTTTTTTTAAAAAGGTGATACATATACCTAACTCTCTAAAGACTTCATCTTGGTTCTGGTTAACATAAAACCAAGAATAGCAACAAAAAATGTTAATAGTCAAAAATCCATATAGAAGCAACCTAACTTACTACAACATGTGACATATTAATTTCTAAGGTATAATGGTCTATTCATGTTCATGGAATCTGACTTAAAGATGTGTGTTTAATCACTTCCATCTCTGTTATCTTTGCTAAATGCTAACTATTCAAAAAACTGAGTCATAAAACCTCATATTTTATAAAAGTACACTATAAAGGATTCATGTACACACATATATATGTATGTACACCCACAGAGGTATATATGTGTGTGTGTGTGTGTGTGTGTGTGTATGTGTGTGTCTGGTCTCTCTGTGTGACTGTATCTATGGTTTAAAATTTATTTTCATACTAAAAGAATGTCAATTCAAAATTATAATTTTTAAGACTCAAGTTTAACAGATAAAATTGCAAAATCTTATCCTTATAAAAATAACTTATTGTATTTTTATAAGAAAAAAATTTAAACATACAAATTAATGATCAGCCAGCATATAAATGACCAAATTCTTTTTTTTTGTAGTTAAATACTTCCCATTTTATTTATTTTTTTATTTCTTAAAACTTATTCACTTTACATTCCAAATGTAGCCCCCTCCCTTGTCTCCTCCCGTTCCCACCCTTCCTTTCTTTCTCCCCCCGCCATGCCTCTACCCTATTCCTCAGAGAGGGAGAGCCCTTCTCCCCAATCAACTGACCCCAGCCTACCAAGTCTCATCAGGATTGTCTGCATCCTCTTTCTCTTTGGCCTGGTAAGGCCACCTCACCAGGGGGAAGTGATAAAAGACCAGGCAACAGAGTCCATGGTTGGGACAACCCCTGCTTCGCTTAGTAGGAGACCCCTATAGAGACTGAGCTGCCTATCTGCTACATCTGGGCTGGGCTGGGCCAGGCAGGGGTAGGGTGGATCCTCTTGATGCCTGGTCCTCTTTTGGTGCTACCCTGAATGCACCCAATCTTGCCTGATAAAATTCTTTAATGTGCTCAGAACTATGTTTGTAGTCATGTTAAGTACAAATGTTATGTATATGTATATGTTGTCAAAGTTAAGCCTAAAGCAAGTGGGTCTTTAAACTATTATTGTGAGTATATACAAGGTGTGTGTGTGTGTGTGTGTGTGTGTGTGTGTGTGTGTGTGTGTGTTTGAGTTGCAAGAAAGTTAAAGACCTAGTCCAGGTTTTAATTAAAGTCTTGAGTGGCAAGTACTCAGTGTCTCTGCTTGTGTGTGTCCATTTGTAAATTATTATGTGGCAATATCTAATTGGGTAAATCATTGCCAGGACAAATAATGTTGAGAAGGTTTATTACAAACCTTAGTCCTTGATCAATTTTGTGTTTTTAAAAAAATACAATAAGTCAATTTTTTTTTGTGTGTGTATATAGCTGTAAACCTAAAACTCTGAAGGAAGAAGCAGTAGGATAAGAAATTCAAGGTCATCTTTCTGAATTAGAGACCAGCCTGAGCTATATGAAATCCTGTCTCAGGAACTAAAATAATGGCATAAAGCAAAACCATGGTAAAATACATAGGGCGCACTATTGACTGCTTCAACCATTTAAGCTATATGGCACATGGGCATTAAGTGTGTTCACAGTGCTGCACAGCCATCACTACCCATTGAAGTACTTTCTCACTTCCCCAAACTAAAGCTGTGTCCACACTACATAGCAGCTTCTAGGATTGATTAGGTGCCCTCTGAACTCAAGTCTGCAGCCAGACAATATGAAGTATTTCTTGAACACCCACTCTCTGGCTGTTGCCCAACCTCCTCTGTGAACTAAAAAAAATGTGACTTTTCTCTGTCCCCCTCTTCTTGGTGCTTAAGAAGACTTCCAACTTTCTTCCTGAACAGATGTTTTTTTCTCAAGCCCTGTAAATTTGCCCATCAAGCTTCCATTTGAGTATGTTTTAAAATTCTTTTATTAGTGACACTAAGAACCCAAAGGAGTGAATATTAGTTGCCCCAGAAACAATCCTGTTTTGTTTCTCTGTGGATCTGAGTACAGTGGAAACCTCTCCTGAACAGAATCCTGTAGTGCCTCTGGCTTTTCACAGAAGATTCTGTAAAGTCCATGCATGTCCTACTGTGTGCCTTGATTGTTTTCCTTCCTAAAGACCAGAGAGATATCTTTGTATGGATCTATGGAATCTGGTCTGTCCATCCATCTGTCTCCTGTTGCTTGGTGGCTGGTGTAGAATGTGGATGTAGATCAGTTGGTAGAGTGACTGCATAACATGGGCAAACCCCATGGTTCCACCCCAAGAATTGTATAACCTGCATGGTAGCCCATGCTCATAATATCAACACTTAAAAAGAGGATCACAACTCATTCTTGGTTACACAGTGAGTTCATGGGGCCCAGCCTGAGCTACATGAGTCCCTGGAAAGAAAGAAAAAAAGAAAGAAAGAAAGAAAGAAAGAAAGAAAGAAAGAAAGAAAGAGAAGAGATATAAATACCAAGGATATTTGAAAAATTCATAGATATTATTGTTTATCTAACATTTTATATATGTTATATAATTGTATATATACAATATATAAAATACAATTATACACACATGCACACTCACATATATATGTATATATATATATATGTATGTGTGTATATATAAAATTTTATACCGCTTGGGATGATAATGCTTTTCACAAGAGCCACAGACTAACAAAACCCCCAGTACCATCCATCATACCTATTTGTCAGAAGTGTCCAAGAAACCTACAAACGTACATGCTAATGACTTTACCCCTGATTATCTCCCAGAATTTAAAGGCACATGCCTATTGTTGAAGACACCATTTACTACAGACACTGGAACTGGATGAATCAGACTCGGAATGAAACAGAAGCCTTCTCCATGGGGACAATGTCTACTAGTACTGCTGTGTGTATGACAAGTGAGGAAAGCAATCAATAGTCCCAACCAGTTGTGACACTAACGAGCCACAATGATCATCCCTGCAAGATGCTCCTAGTGGCACAATAGTGGCATTTATTTTGGGGCAACTGATATCTGTATAACTGTATAGCTGGCATAAAGATCAATTAAAAGAAGAAAATTCATGCCTAATACTGTAAAGCTGGGGATGGTTGAGGCTCCTTCTGTCAGGTATGATCGTTTTGATAGTTTAATCAAATATTTTGTGGTCAGGCCTGAAATTATATACACATGAGTGACACTTAGTGGGCTTCATCAGGTTGCATTTGTACACTTATATATACATGTGACAAAAAAATTGAGAGGTAAGAAAAGCACTGTTACGTAGAAGCAAAAGGTTAGTTTGGAATGGAAAAGGCAGGAATTAAATTCGACCTTTTGGAGTTTAGACTTCAGGAAGGGAGATGTGTTGAGCACAGATTTTTAAGCATAGCAGTTGAAAATAACATCCATCTGCCATAATGTACTTTATCATTTTGTCATTCTTCCCAAGTTTGTGTCCTGAGAAATGCAGTCAGTGATACCAGGCTAATTGCAGCTAGATGTCGATATTGATTTCCTTCCTTGTTTTCTTCCTTCCTTCTTTTCTTCATTTTCTCTTTTATTTTTCACTGACACATTATCATTAAACTGGTGAATGGCTTGTAGGGAATCTCCTAATATGTAGTAATCAAAAGTCACAAGGTCTGGGAGGTATTTTCAATTTCTACCACCTTTTAAAATTTTTATTCATTTACCTTGGTGTTTTGTAGTTAAATACATCCACACTCAGGATTTTTGGGAAAAGGCTTGAAATAAATAAATACATAAATACATAAATAAAGGAAGGAAAGGAAAGAAGAGAAGGGAAGGAAGGAAAAAGAAAGAAAGAAAGAGAGAGAGAGAGAGAAGACACTTGATAGTTATAGATTTCAGCTGTGGTGGATTGAATTCCTATGAATATGTGTACAGATAAGTATCTCATTGAGATTTTGCTATGATTTTGCATGAAACTCTAGTGGTAAGACACATGGAGCATATGGTTACTAATTGACTGATTACTGGGTTAAACATTGTACTCCTCCTTGCCAGAGAAGTGCTCTATCACTGAGATATACCCTTAACACCCATAACTCTGTCTGTAGTCTGTGTATGGAAGCCAGAAGCCAAGCAGTGCCATTAGTAAGGTGCCACCCATCTTTATTTTGGACATGGTCTTTCTATAGGACCTGGGGTTCTCTGATACACTAGACACGATGACCAATTAGCTCCATTGACTAACTTCTGCTTTCCTAGCACTGGGATTACAAGTGTATGCCCTGAAGTCCAGATTTTCACGTGGTTGCAGGAGATAGAGTTTAGGTCCTTGTAGTTATACGGCAAGCACCTTACTGACTGAACCTCTCTCCTCAGTCTCTAGCAAGCCCATTTTAATGGTGAGAAAACTGAAGCACAGATGGATGAGATTTGCTCAGAGCTATTTGCTGGAAAAGCTGGATTCTGTAAGTAGGACCCAGGAATCTGTACTTAACACTTCATCTTCCAACTTCCTGCCCTCCACACATGGATGATTTTCCTTTGAGTGACAGGAAGAATAGGACTGAGGGAGAAAAAGGAGGATAAGTTTGAAGATTGTCTCAGGAGAAGCCTGTGTGAGGGTAGCCAACAGAAGAACATGGAAAAAGGATAAAGGAAGGATGGTAAATATGACCAAAACATGTATAAAAATGCCACAATGAAACCTACTAATTTGAACAATGAATATACATTAATAATTATAAAAAGTAAATTGCAAGACATTATATCTGGTTAATTTCATAGAATGTTTCCAATATCCCCTATGAGTATGATGTACATTTTACAAATGAAGAACACAGAGGCCTAGAATGACCAAGTCAGTAATTTAGGGCATTGTAGTCAGTAAAAACCAATGATGAAATTAAACCCCCAAAGGTTAGTCTTTGACTACCCTGTTTTTCATTTCCACCTACGTGAAAAAAATATGTCCAGAAGGCTGACTGTAGGCAAAATTATAACCCTGTCTTCACACAGCTCATAAGTTAAGAAGAGAGATTAACAAGTAGATAAAGAAGCGTGGAATATGAGGAAGTGAGAAAATAAAAGAGAGAAAAGAGTGGCTCCTGTGGATGACAAGCAGAAGTAGCAAGCAGGTAGTGGCACTGCCTGGAAGTGGAGATTCGGTGAGGGTAACGAGCATGCCTGAAAAAGAATGAACCTGAGTCATTGTGCACCACTTCCCTCCTTCCCCAAAGACAGGAAACCCAGGAGTCGCTTACCTGTAGGTAGCAGGAACCTCAGTACCAGCAGGACCAGCAGCCATTGCCGGCTACCAGGGGGGCCCGCCATTCACCAGGTCAGGAAGATGCAGGAGCCTTTTTTGACGGTCCCCCTGCCACCCCCCGCGCCCCCCCCCCCCCCCCCCCCCCGCCCATCAGCTTCCTGGTTGGGTGACCATAGACACTCCTTTCCCAGGGTAGGGCTTTCATGTGGCTGAGTTCCACTGATATCAAATGTGCAGGATTGCTTTAATCCTTCAAGGCTGGGCAGGGCTCAAAAGGATTCCCTCGCCTGTTCCCAGGCCTGGATCAGCTGTTAGAACCTTGCTATAGCTTTTCTGGATTCCCAAGAAGACAGGTACCCATGGGTGTGTGATATCGGCTGCCAGGTTCAGGCATGAGAATCAGATAAGAAGCTCCACAGTCTGTTTTCTTTTCTTTCTTTTTTTTTCTTTTTTTTTGGTTTTTCGAAACAGAGTTTCTCTGTGTAGCCCTGGCTGTCCTGGACTCACTTTGTAGACCAGGCTGGCCTCGAACTCACAGTGATCCGCCTGCCTCTGCCTCCCGAGTGCTGGGATTAAAGGCGTGTACCACCATGCCCGGCTCCCCACAGTCTGTTTTCAATACTTGCAGGGAGCTGGAGGTAGCAGAAGTCAGACCCTGAGTATCTTCTCAGACCATGCAGGCTGTGGGGCTGATACAGCTTAAGAAACTATTACCTACTGAATGCAGCTGAGTATTGATTTTCTGTTTGTTTGTTTGTTTTGTTTTGTTTTTTTGAGCCAGGGTTTCTCTGTGTAGCCTTGGCTATCCTGTACTCACTTTGTAGATCAGGCTGGTCTCGAACTCACAGCGATCTGCTAGCCTCTGCCTCTCAAGTGCTGGGATTAAAGGTGTGTGCCACTATGCCCGGAGTGCAGCTGAGTATTGAAATAAATGCAACAAACACTTAATTCAACTCCCAGGATATCTCCTTCTCTCTTTTTCTCTCACACACACAATTTAAAAATTATTATATGCATTCTTTGTGTATGTTATTGTTTATATAACAATATTTTCATAGAGTTATATATTGTTTATTATGAAATTTTCCTCTACCCAACACTCCATCTCTCATTTTTAAATACAATCCATTTTTTTTTTTTTTTTTTTTTTTTTTTTTTTTTTTTTAGTTTAGTATTTTGCATCGATGTTCATAAGAGAAATTGGTCTGAAATTCTCTTTCTTTGTTGAGTCTTTGTGAGGTTTTAGGTATCAATGAGACTATGGCCTCATAGAATGATTTGGTAATTTTCCATCCATTTCTATCTTTTGGAGTAGCTTGAATAGTATCGGTATTAGCTCGCCCTTGAAGGTCTGGTAGAATTCTGCACTGAAACCATCTGGTCCTGGGCGTTTTTTGGTTGGGAAACTATTGATGATTGCTTCTATTTCTGTAGGGGAAATGGGACTATTTATATTAAAAAAATTTTTTTACATATACATTTTTAAATTATATTTTTATTTTTTATTAATTAAACATTTTTATTTTTACATATACATTTATATTATTACATGTATATACAATAAACTACCTATAGCAAGAAGAACCATGACACAATCAAGAATTATATAAATGTTACATTCTTAGTGTTTTGGCTATTTGTATTTGACAGCCTTGAAGAAAGCATCCTTTCTATCTTGGTGCACCTAAAATTCTGAATGTAGATCAATCTTTATCACATCCTATCATTATCAACTTAAAACATCTATCTAGACCTAAAAGCATCTTAACCCCTAAACAACTAAGCTTCATTGTAAAACTAAGCTACCTGGTCTTCAACTCCATCAGAGACTTGAGAAGGAATAAACTTGATTACCTGAGTATACCAGAGAGCAGGTTAGTAGCTTTCCAAATGAAAAGATGACAGAGACAGTTTTCTACCTGAACAGTCACCCAAAACTCTATAACGTTAGAGCATCTTCCTCAGCCTTCTGGCCCAATATATATAACAGACATATTTGTGAGGAAGGAACTATTGAAGACTTGTTTTCCCTGTCTTGGCATAGTTTGGCCATTAACTCTACCTGCATCCAAGCTTGTCCTTTTTTAGGCAGAATTCTGACAGTGGTAGAAATGAGGACAATTTGTCTAGTGGCTTTTTTGCCACATTTGAAGCCATCTCCAAGAGGAGGTTCTTTGATGGTCATCATCCTTTTTGAGTTAGGCTGGGTGTTGTCAGGAATTAACCTGTCTCATTGTCAACCCATTCTTTTTATTACTTCTTTTCATTCCTCTAAAGTAGTGGTTCTCAACCTTCCTGATGCTGTGACTCTTTAATACTGTTCCTCTTGTGGTGATGACTCACAACCATAAAATTATTTTCATTGCTATCTCATAACTGTAATTTGCTATTGTTATAGATTATAATGTAAACATCTGTGTTTCTGATGTCCTTAATTGACCACTGTCAAAGAGTTATTTGACCTCCCAAAGAGGTTATGCCCACAGGTTGAGAACCACTTTGGTTCCCTTATAGTTTATGGAGTTCTTGATGCAAAAGGAAATGAATTACTTTTCAGGCAAATATTCACAATTTAAAAAAAAAAACTTAGCTTTCTAAGCACTTTTACTTCTTCTTCTATGTCATATGACATGTATGATTTTATAGATCTATGCAAATCTAGGCCCTGCATATAAAAGAAAACAATATTTATTCTTCTGAGAATAGCTTAATTTGCTTATTATGATTTTTCCAGTTACATCAATTTTTCTGTGGAAGAAAGTTATTTCATTTTTATTCATGCCTGAAAATATCTTATAGGCATAGAGAGGCCTCATGTGGACCACAGAATCTCTGTGAACTACTATTAGAGGCCATTACCAGTAAGGAAAGAAGGAAGATTTGTAAATGCTTTACGTCTACCCATACAATGACCAGAAAACTAGCTTTAATTGTTCTGGGCATCCCGCACAACTCATACAATTATAATGTTAGAACTGTATAATACTTGTAAGAGACTGTGTTTTCAGAACAAATAACCAGCTGGACCAGACCTGAGAGGAATCAGTCCCCCCAGCACAATGGACACTGATATCCTGCATCCTCCTAGATCCAGCCCTGGATGATTCTGTTCCTTTTACTCATCAGAGTTGGACAGCTTCCTGAACAACATTGTAGAAAACTTCTGATCCAATTAGAACCACCATTGCAATCTCCTACTAAGCCTGGAATCTCTCAACATTTAAAAACTGAACCATAAATGCAATCACTAGATTGCTTAACCATTCTCTCCAATTTTGGGGGGCCCACTCCAAAGTATTATGTGCCCCAATTGAACCTGAAGAAACCTTAAGAGAACGATGCCCCATTCCCTCAAAGGGGGCGGGGTGTGGTTGTATAGGTTGCTGTATGTTTGCCTGATCTACAAAGGCTTATTCTCATCTGGAGGTGGTCATAAGCCAATATTGGTCTTATACAGAGAAAAAATTAGGGGAAACACAGGAATGTCTCTCTTTGCCTTTATCTTGCATACGTAGGCAAGGAGATGGGAGCTGAAAGAAAGGAAGATGTAGGAACATAGAGGGAGGATAGAACAAAAGCTAGATGATGGAACCTTCTCCTTAACTCAAGGCCTTAATTGCTACTTATAATGAAGGGTACGTCTAAGTTCTTGCTATAGAATTCAATATATTGATAACAAAACATGGGCACGTCAAATAACTGGCAGATTTTAACACAAGAATATATATCCTAAGTCTAACAGATAGATATGACTCTATCGATATATGTGTAAAATAGTTGAATAAGGTCTTCAAAAGCCTCAGAGACACACAGAATATGGCATTTAAAGTTGTTCTCACAATCCTAAATTTCTTTGACAACAAGACAAGTTAACTCCTGACAACAACCAGCCGACCTCAAAGAAGATGATGAGTATCAAAGAGCCTCCTTATGGACATGGCTTCAAAGGTGGCAAAATAACGACTGGGCAAATGTCCTCATTCCACCACTAACAGAATCTGCCTAAAAATGGACAATTTAGATGCAGGCAGAGTCGACGGCCCCACTCTGCCAAGTCAGGGTAAGCAAGTCCTCAATAGTTCCTGCCCTGCGAACAAGTCTGGCAGAAATATTAGACCAGAAAGCTGAAGATGAGGCTCCAATGTTATAAAGTGTATTGGGGGACTGGTCAGGAGGTAAACTGTCTTAGGTCAATTTGTACATTTTGGAAACTGCTAACCCACACTGCTGGTTCACTCAGGAATTTAAGTTTTATTCCTTCTCAAGTCTCTGAGGGGCATTGAAGACAAGATAATATAGTTCTATAACCAAGTTTAGCTGGTTAGGGGACAAGATCGTTTTAGATCAAGATAAAGAAGTTAAGCTATTAGAGTTGAGATAAGATAGATATTGAATCTCATTCGGAGATCTAGACCCAACGAGACAGGAAAAACACTTACTTCAAAGGAGACGAATGCAGATGGCCAAGTCACTATGAATGTAACATATATAGTACTCAGTATTCTCATGATTGTCACATGGCTCTTCCTGCTGTGTGTAGTTTGTTTTACACATGTGTAATAAAATAAAAGTATATATTAAAAAAATAAATAAATAAAAGAACATTCCTCTATTCAATAACAAGCTTAGTCCCAATTTAGTTATCATGTGCAGTGCTACAATAATCATTGATATGCAGGAATTTCTGAGATATATGGTTTTGGGGTCAATGAAGTCATCTCTGTAAGGAATATTTTTACAGGAGTGGTATAGTGGGGTCATGCAGAAGTTCTGTTTTTGTCTTTAGGAACAATCATAATGATTTCCACAGTGGCCTAACTAATTTACATTCCCACCAATCACTAATGTATATGGTATCACATCTCACCAAAGCTCAAGGACAGGATTGTGGGAAAGAATAAGCCTTGTCACAGGTGGGAGCAGTCTTGGCGCACCCCATGAATACCTTGTGACAGACTGAGTGGAGCCATCCTGGGTCTGGAATTCAGGAAGCAGACCTGGGAACCCCACCTGGACTATTGTCTTTCTAATTGACCCTCACCGGGAGAAGGAGATGGTCCTTCCCACGTGACTCAGGCAGTTGGGGGGAAAAATGAACAAGTTCAGTCTGGGCTGGAGCGCATGGGGAACAGTGGACTGGCTGGACCAGCACGTGGGCCATAGTGACACCTAATGACCCGTCCCGTGGAATGGATACTGGAAGGTTCACTCTTTTGTCCCTTTAACCTTTTTCCTTCTTGTATAAGCTAGTTGGGTTGTATAATAAAGTCTAATTATTAAGAAAAAGAGCCAACACAGGAAGGCAGGCAAGAGCAATGAATTCAGGGAATAAGGTTAAGAATATTTACCAAGACAGAACTGTTATAACTGTTCAATGCTTTAATGAAGAATAAAAACTGTGGATAGAAACAGAGGTGGGGGGAGAGAAATGGAGGGAGGGAGAGAAAGAGGGAGGAAGATGGAGGGGAGAAGAAGAAGGAGGAGGAGGGGGAAGAGCGAGGGAGAGAGAGGGAGAGAAAGAAAATCATTCTGTGAGAGGGGTTGGGCTATTTTTACAACAGTTAAGTTATTTGACTTTGCCTCCTAAGGTATTTTAGTCACATTTGAATAGAGTGGCTCACTAGTTTGACTATCTTAGTTTGTGGTGTGTGTGTGTGTGTGTGTGTGTGTGTGTGTGTGTGTGTGTGTGTGTGTTTGTGTGTGTTCATCCATTTATAAAGACCCTGAAAATCATAGCAATCTTTAGCTAAAAGAGCCCAAACATGAAGACACAACTGTCTTAGTCTGTTTGTTGTTGCTGTAGCTACATATCAGAGAAAAAGTAATTTATGAGTAGGAGAAGTTTATGACAGGTATAGTGACATATGTCTTTAATTGCAGCACTCAGAAGGCAAAGGTGTGTGAATTTCTAAGGCTTTGAGGTCCACCTGGTTCCAGCAAGTTCCAGGCTGGCTAAGGCTAAATAATGAGACAGAACCTGGGAATAAACAAACAAACAAACAAACAGACAGACATTTATGTGTCTCATAGTCCCAAATACAGAAAGGCCCTAGAGTATGGTTCTGGCATCTGGTGAGGGACAACTTGATGTATCCTAACTTGGTACAGAGCATCATATCGTGAGACAGGGTAAACATGCCAGCAGGAGTATTTTTTCTTCTTCTTCCTATAAAGCCACAAGTGCCATCATGAGGGACACACCAGCGTGGCCTCATCTAATCCCAGTCACTTCCCAAACACGCCATTTAAAAATAGCGTCACATATATCTTTGAGAACTAATTTATTACCATGCAAATAAAACAAACTGTCATTTTGAACACATGCTTGTTTATTTGTTTATTTTGCTTATATTTTTAAGTATAGGTATGTGTGTCATGGCATACATGTGGAGATCAGAGGACATTTCTCTGGAGCTGGTTCTCTCCCATCCATCCATCCATCCATCCATCCATCCGTCCATCCATCCATCCACCTATCCCTATATGCATCAACATTCCTGCTTACAACAGTTCCAGTTTCTGAGGATAATAAGGCAGAGTCCTTAAAATACAATCTTCTCTTATTTCTGATATTTTTTCTTCTTTTTTTTTTCTCAGTCTCTGCTTTTTCAGTCACATTAGGTACAAGAACACACCTTCACCAGGAACTTTATACTTGCTATTTTCAGCAATGTTCTCCTCAGGGTATTTCATGGGTTTAAAACCTTTGTCATCTGATCATTCCACACACTGAGATATGTCCTGTGCCCCTGACCACACAATGTTTCTTCTGCAAACTTTGATTAATCACTGACTTGTCCTACTTTTCATTCCTTTCTTCATAGTTACTGATGTCTGAAGTTGCTATGCTTATATGTTTATGTTTTGGGGAATCTGTCTTCTCACTAAGCAGGAATTCTTGTCTGCTTTTTATCACATTGCTTTCAATTTTGCACATAAACAAGGAACCTGTCCCACAAAGTTGTTGCTCAATAAATCTTTGTTGCTTGACAAGGATGAGCTTGAGGAAATACGTACAGTGAAATAAGCCAGATCCAGAAAGACAATTATGCTATATTCATACTTTTATTTATGAAATCTGAGAAATAAATAAGCCATTTGAACAGTGGTCCACAACCTGTGGGTTGTGGGTTGGACCTCTTTCCAGGTTGCATGTTCTTTCTACAAGGGTCACCTAAGACTATTCGAAAACACAGATATTTATTCCAATTCATAACAGTGTCAAAATTACAGTTATGAAGTAGCAACAGAAATATTTTATGGTTGGGGTCACCATAACATGAAGAATTGTGATATATGGTCACAGTTTTAAGAAGATTGAGAACAACTGGGTTAGAGGAATGAAGAAAAGAAATTTTAAAAATAGGATGGAGTAAGATGAGAAATGGAGTGCTGTAGAGAAGCAATCTGCACAACACAGAATATATAACTGTAAGAAAATATTGTTATACAAAACAATACCATCTATAGCAAGTGTATAAAATAAAAATATTAAAAATTTAATATTGTGGGGTGTATGTGTGTGTGTGTGTTTCTGGGAGTTGAATTCATTGTTTGTAGGATGCATTTTAACACTCAGCTTCATCCAATAGGTAATAGGTTTAAAGATATATCAGTCCCACAGCCTGCATAATCCAAGCAGACATTCTGCCTCTTATTTTTGCTACCTCCAGCTCATGTGAGCCAGAACGAATCTTGTAACCCTACTCAAACATAGCCCCTGCCTCCAGAAGTGGTATTAAGAAGTGACCTGTCCATTTATTCCTAAGATGCCACTTTATTGTTCTTTCAGGGAGTGGAGGTGATGGATTGTCATTGCAAAGCTGTTGGTGAGATTAAAGTCTTGTCTGAACATAGCAATAAAATTATTCCAAATCAAATTATCCAAATAAAAAATGGAGTAGAGAGTGAAACAGAGAATTCTCAACAGAAGATTGTGGAATGGCCAAGAAACACTTAGAGAAATGTTCTACTTCCTTAGTTATCAAGGAATTGCAAATCAAAACAACTTTGAGACTCCATCTTACACCTACCAGAATGGCTAACATAAAAACTTCAAATGACAGCACATGCAAGCAAGAATGTCGAAAAGGGGGACTACTCTTCCATTGCTAGTGGGAATGAAAATTTGTACAACTACTTTGGAAATCAATCTGGCACTTTCTCAGAAAACTGGGAATAGTGCTACCTCAAGACCCAGCTGTACCACTTCTGGGCATATACTTGAAAGATGCTCTACCACACAACAAGGACATTTGCTCAACTATGTTCATAGCAGCTTTATTCGTAATAGCCAGAAGCTGGAAGCAACCTAGATGTCCCTTGACTGAAAAATGGATAAAGAAACTGTGGTACATTTATTTACACAATAGAATCCTGCTCAGCTGTTAAAAACAAATTTGCAGGGAAATGGATAGAATTGGAAAAGGTCATCCTGAATGAGGTCACTCAGACCCAGAAGGACACACATGGTGTATACTCACTTATACATGGATATTAGCCCAAATAGATGTATTCTGGGAGATTCCACCCAGCAGGGGATTGGGACAGATACTAGGACTCACAGTGGGACTCCAGGAGATGTGCTAAGAGTGTTATGGAGAAGTGGGGTGGTGGAAGGTTCCAGAGGATTCAGGAGCCCCACAGGGAGATCACCAAGCACAGCAGATCTGGACCCAGGGCACCTGCACAATCTGAAGCCCCAACTAAGGAAAATGCATGCAGAGAACCAAGATGGCCTGTTCAGATATAGCCAATGGAGAGAGCTCATCCTCCAAGGCTATGTGGGGAACTGGGACTGCCTCTGACATGAACTCTGGTGCCTGTGATTTGATCAATTCCCCTTGGTGGGGAGGCCCTGGGGACACACAGAGGAAGGGGATGCAGGTTATCTGAATGAGATCTGATAGGCTGTGCCCAGAAGGTGGGGAAGGAGGGTCATCTCCCCTGTCAGAAGTCTAGGGGAAAGGAATAGGGCAGAAGAGGGAGGGAGGGTGGGAACGGGAAGATACAAGGGAGAGCATAACAATTGGGATGTAAGATGAATAAATTATAATAACTACATTTTAAAAATCACTCCTAATGATATTAAGCTATATCCATATTTCAGTGCCTTACTCAGCCATCATCAGAGAAGCCTCTTGTCATATTTGGGAAATAACAACAACAACAACAACAACAAAAAATCACAACTGGCAAATGTATATTGAATGAAAGCTCTTAGAACACTCTGTCTTAAATGGAAAGTATTCATTAAATCTCTCCCCTCAAGGCTCAGGGATCTGTGAAGAAAAAGAGGCAGAAAGACCATAAGAGCTACAGGTGGTGGATGACTCCAAGAAGACCTAGTCCTCAAGACACAATAAAAATGATATATGAATCACAGAGACCGTGGCAGCATCCACAGGGATTGTGCAGTTTCAAGCTAGATGGGGTCCCAGCATTGTGAGGGGAAGTGGATATGGTATCCCCTGCATAACTCAAAAGCTATTTACAGTCACTACCTGCATACAAAAGGGGGGAAAGTTTTCTTCAATGGAGTCTCATTGGCTATGTTCATTAAACTTCGTAGTAGGCTCCATGCCCATAAATAGTTGGCCAACAAAAAACAAACCTAATGGTACTTTTATAGTCTATTTGTCTCTTATGGCTTTGTTTGGGGGATTTCATTTTGTTTTGTTTTATTTTATTGGTCTTTTGCATGTATATTTTGGTTTTGGTTTTTGTGTTTGTATATGTGTATGTCACTTTCTTATTTATTTATTTATTGTTGGTATCTTATAGAGAAAATTGTGTGGTGTGGGTGGGGAGGAGTGAGGTGGGGAGGAGAAGTGAGGTGGGGAGGAGGGGTGAGGTGGGGAAGAGTGAGGATCTCGGAGACCTGAGGGAAGGGAAAGCATAATCAGAACATAGTTATGATTTTTTTCAATAATAATAATAACCAGCCTGGTCTGTGTTCAATAAAAGTGGATCTTAGGGTCAAGTTGAGGGAAATGGGTTCCCAGGTTTTGGGTACGTCTGTCTAATTCTAGAAGTGCTTGATCCCTACAGTGCTCCTTAAGCAGGTGGCCTGATTACCAGTAAGGTCCCAGAAGCTTAGTGCCAGACAGATGAATACTTCATGTCCTCACCAATTTGAACAAAAAGTCTGTCTTCTAGAACAGAGCATAAATACACTTTATTGCTATGGACTAATGTGTGAGGACATATAAGTGCTTATTCTCCTAGCAATGACCATTACATATTAAATCCATGTACAAAGTTATATCTCATCCCATGTGTGTGTGTGTGTGTGTGTGCATGTGTGTATGTGTATGTGTGTGTGTGTGCCTGTCTGTCTGTGTTGTGTAAACATGTTTCAAGATAAAGTGTTTGTTTCCAGAACTTACATGCATAAGCAAAGAAAGAAGTTTTTGTCAACCTCAAATATGGGAGGAGAAAGACTGCCGACTCAAATCATCATGGCCAAATTGATTAAAGCAAGTTTTTTTAAATATTTGTATACATGGGGTGCCTCACACTAAGGTAGAATTTGAGAGGTCAACATTGGACAAGAAGCAAAGTGTTTATAGGTCAGGGGTACGGGGCTTCTAAGTGGCAAAATAGGTGGGATTACAGAAGCAGAACATAACAAAGTGGTTATAACATGGGAGTCATAAGAACATTTTTGAAACAAAATTAGGGTTGAAAGATGGTCGTTACAACTTCTTCAACTAATGACATGATTGCAAGGTGGTGGTAAAGTAGGCATAACAACAGTGGTCATAATAATCTTTTGAAATAAAAGGCATGGTTGGCATTTCCTGGAACGGGCAGTACAGAACCAGTTTCAGATAAGGTTACAGGTGGGCATAGTCCCATCCTTGAGAAACAGAGATTTAATCATAAATAGGAATGAAGCTAGGATATCTTTACTGTAAGATAGCTTTCAAGCCTAAGATAGAGGCAAACTAGTTCATCATTGTCATTTGACTCTGCACCCTACATCACATGCTTACTCCCTTACTACATGTATACATGTGAGTATACATACAAGCTTATACATGATTCTTTTCTTTGCAAGGAGAATGGACTAATGTGTCAGGACATAGAAGTGCTTATTCTTCTAACATGACCATTACATATTAAATCCATGTACAAAGTTAGATCTCATCCCGTGTGTGTGTGTGTGTGTGTGTGTGTGTGTTTGTGTGTGTCTGTCTCTCTGTGTCTGTGTAAACATGTTTCAAGATAAAACAGTTTATGTCCTTACAAATGAATGCGTTTTCTAGAGACTGGTGTATTCTCTGAGCTCTGGGTCTGACTTACCTGAAAATTTTACTTGAACTTCTTCTTGCTGTGTGACTGGGACATTCCGTGCATTCTAGCCTTTAACTGCTCAGGAATATACAGACCACTTGTCTTACAGGGTGAGACTGACATAGATATTAGGAGTGTGTGGCATATAGATCCATTCTGCTTTGCAGGCATGTTTTAACAGACAAACAGCAAGCCGGAAAGAACCCAATGCCACCCATCCTTCTGCTATTCCTGGGAACATACTAGGACTTTTAACCACACCTTAGGGTCTATAGAAGCTGCTCCAAACTCATTTTCTGGATAGGTGAAAGAGGCTCTGAACTCATAATCATGTGGCCAGGTAGTGTGTATGTGTGTGTGTGTGTGTGTGTGTGTGTGTGTGTGTGTGTGAGATGTCTGCATGTATGTGCATATGTATGTGTACAGGCACATACAAGCCACATCATGCATGTAGAGATCAGAAAGTATCTCAGGTGTCCTTGCCTTCCACCTTGTTTGAAATAGGTCTCTTTGATGTTAGCCATGTCACACTTCAGGCTAACTGTCATCCATGTTTGGCCATTTGAACTCAGGTCTTCATGCTTTCTTTGTAAGCAATTTAACTACAAAATGATCACCCAAGTTCAACAGAAAGGTCTACTCTTCATATCTATAACAATCGAACATCTATCATTCCACAGCATACTCCAATTTACGAAAAAGAGAAAAATATAATCCAGTGCTGCCTAACATAACTTAGTATAACTCATATTTGTTACTTAAAAGTTTCTAGGATTCAGACTTATGAAGCATGAATAGATAACTAAAATTTATTTTAAAATGCATTTTGCTTAAGTTGTCATTGCAAACCATTATAAGTCAAATGCAAAACCAATGTAATACACTATACATGTTCCCCCATCCATAATTTCAGAGATCTGCATTATTTCCAATCCAAAATATTATGGGTAAATGGCAGAAATAAGCAATTGATGAGTTTTAAATTGTGTGCTGTTCTGAAGAGCATTGCATTTTCATCCATCCTGCATGAATGGAATCATCGCCGTGGCTGGTGGGTTTGTTCTATTTGTGCAGTATATACTACCTTCTTCTTAGTTATTCAGTGCCAGAATCACATTATCAGATCTACTGAAGGATGGGAGAAAGGTGGGGAGAGAGAGTAAGAGCATGAGAGTGAGAACGTAAAATCCCCAATATGCCTTTCGGAAACAAATGCCTAATGTTCTGATTTCCTTTCACTAGACCTTATTTCTTATAGATTTTAAACGTTTACTGAACCAGAAGAGTTCTGAACTAGAAGAGTTTTCTCCACCAATGAGTTTTCAGAGGGCACTCAGCTATCCCCACAAATCATGCCATTCCCAAGTTATCCTCCTATCTAAT
The DNA here is from genome assembly GCF_903995435.1 of Acomys russatus. Classification (NCBI taxonomy): domain Eukaryota; kingdom Metazoa; phylum Chordata; class Mammalia; order Rodentia; family Muridae; genus Acomys; species Acomys russatus. The sequence continues at coordinate 13,986,604 of NC_067150.1, forward strand.
GCCTGCAACGTGCACAGACCTGGTGCTGGAGTAGGATTGATTGAGGTAATGAGGAAACAAAAGAAAGGAAAACACTGACTTTCAACAGGTGCAGACTGTCCTGTAATCAGAACAATGAGGAACAGTGGTCTCTCCATGGGAGTAGGGACCATGGGCACACAGCAAAAGAATTTTGAGGATATTAGGGGCAGACAAAGTTTTTGGGATGGAAGATTCTATTCGCAGGTCTCTTTTTCTGTGGTCTTGGAGTTGTAATTACCAACAGAGGTTGGTGTGGCCTAGTCAGGAGGGCAGATATGCTTCTGGTAGTAAGGAGATTCCTTACTTGATAAGACCATACCATCAGGCTCCCTTGTTGGGAGATTCCCATATCCCAACTGCCTACCAGTAGAATGATTCTGACCTTGGTTTAGGAGGCCATACCACTTCAGACTTTCTTATCAGGAGCTTCCTGAGGCTGAGCAGCATGTAGGTATTGGAACGCATCACAGTTCCTGTCCTTTAGCCCACTTTATGCTTTTGGGCTTTTAATTTCAGACCTTGAGAGCAAAGAGGAGAAAAGGAATGGCATGTTCGTCTGGTGGCTTCCTGCTGAGTGGAGGTGAAGTTGGTTTTGTAGGGCCTAAGTGGGGATAAATCAGACCGGTCTCATGCAGTAGAAGGAGAATTTTAGCTTGGTCCTATGTCATGCACTTCCAGAGAAACCTCTATATAGTTAAAGGGCTTCAAGCGAATGATTTGGCTACAGAGTGAAACTGACAGATTTCCCAGGGAGGTGGAGAGGAAAGGAGAGGGTTAGAAGTGGGAACCAGAGATTGTACCCATAAGAGGTGGGTGTCCATAGATAGGGGTCCCAGTAGAGGATCGGAGAAGGATTCATATTGTGGATTAAAGGGCTGTGGTATTTGGGTATTTGACAGGGGTGAGTTGCATCAGAACGGGGAGAACAATAGTAGAATTAACAGGTTAGAAAAGAGCATTAGCTTGCTGTTCAGGATTGCAGAGAGAGTAGGGGATGGTAAGGAGCTGGAATGGATATAAGACCTGGGAATGAGGCAGTCTTTATGTCACGCTGTATTTTGAAAGGAGTGTGAATCCATAATGACATGGGGCCAGGGGAAACCCTGGAGTTCTGGACCTCAGTGGACAGATGGATCCAGCAATTGGGTGAGTGGAACTGAAGGATTTTTAAGGGCTAGTGAAGCTGAGTACAGTTATACAGGCCTCTAATCCCAGCACTTAGGGAGGAAGAGGAAGGAAGATTGCTTTGAGTTCAAGGCCAACTGGGTCTACAAAGCAAATCCAGGATAGCAAAGATTACACAGAGAAACCCCGTTTCAAACAAAAACAAAAAACAAAAAAGAGCTAGTGAGTTCTGTTTAAGAGGGGTAACCAGTTCTTTTATGTGGAGATTAAGGAGAGAGTTAAGAGTAGAAGCTCAAGATTGTAGCACGACAGAGGTGAAGTAATCTAGGACAAATGTTTTGTCTAATGGCTGGTCATTTTGGCTAATGGCTGGTCATTTTGGCTAATGGCTGGTCATACCCAGAGTTCTGGTGGAGAGTAAGCCAGCAGAAGCAACAAGGGGCTTCAGAGCATTGAAGAAAGAGAGCAGGAGAAAATAGGAGTTCAATATAAAAAGTATATCTGGTTTTGGGTGAAAGGGATGAATATTCCTTGCAGCCAGAGATCTTCCACAATGTCTGAAGTGTCTTATTGCTGATATATCAAGAAGAAATGGAGCTGTTGTGGGCTGAAAACAAGTAGGGAGGCTTACAGTAAACACTCCTATTTACCTATAAGAGGAAGTCTGCTTACTTTAAGGGAGCTGGGTACACTAAATGAAACATTGGAAAGACCGGTTAAAATGTAAATTTGTGACTCTTGCATAAGGAACAAGCATTTTTCCCCCTTAATTTAGATTTGATCAGTTTAAATAGAAATGGAAGGAAGCTGATAGGTCTACAATATTGTACAGAGAGATCTGGCCTTGATGGCTGATTGGAAAGGAGTTCCTACAGGCAGAAGGAAAATCCCTTCCAGGCCTTTGCCTCAAGCTGCCAGACCAAGAAAGGAAGCAGGAAGCTGCAAGTTGTCTTCTTATTTCCACATCTGCCTGTCAGGTATTCATATAGGTTGTAGTCATTCAATGAGATCAGAATAGTAAGCATTTCTGTCTCCATAATGTGTACGTGTGTGTGTACATGAATGTGTGTGTGTGTGTGTGTGTGTGTGTGTGTATTTGAAGTCTTTTGTTGATGCGAAACCACAACTCTCACCTAAGAAGAAGGAAGAGATAGTTTATTCTGAAGCCAAATATAAGTGACCATAGCCTGGAAACATAGATTTATATTTCCTCCAATTCAGTTAAACAACACAGTAACAATTAAATGAAGTTTTTATAGTAACAGAAGAGAGAAAGTTATAAATGAAGACACATATGTTTTAAATGCATTTGGTAGCCGCAAAGATGGACAATCTCAGGTATAGGTGTCAAGTGCTATTTTTATAGCATTCTTAGCCTTTTGATTAGTGGGAAATGGGGGGTTCGTTTACACACCCCAAAATATTTTCTTTTGTCTTTTCCAGTTTTTGTTTTTATACATATTTTGGTATTAAAAAGAAAAACATAATAATTACCACAATTACAAAGGACTAGAACAGGACCAGAATAATGAATGAGTCACTTCAGCCTGGGAGGCAGACACTCCCAATAATCCTAATGTTATGATACAAGCTCATTCAAGTATTTTACATTTTTTTTTGTCCTGTTGAATGTGATATCCTATCACATGGTAAAGACAATGTACGAGCAATAAAGTGGAACCTTCTCTGCAAAGCCCATGATGAGTTTCCCTTTCCTGTGAGAACTGGCCTGTGAGTTCTCTTCTGCCTCTGCCATCACCATGGCTGGAGGAGAAGGTGGAAGCTGGGGAGATCCAGGGGCCCTTTAACAAGAGAAATACTCTGGGGTTCCATCCAGGGGCAGGCGGGGGCAGATAATCCCAGCCTCTAGAACTCCCCACCACTAGCCTTGTGTTCAGGCCCTTTCCCTCACTTCCAGACCTTCCAGGCAGCTTGCTTTCTTTTGTAAATGTCATCCAAAAGGAGTGAGAAAGAAAACTCCAGAATAGAAACATTTAACAACTTGATATGTGGCTTAGTACCTCTGTCTGACCCTGGAGTCCAGGCTGGAGCAGGGCCAGGCAGCCTTCTATTGCATGGCAAATTTTCTCTGAGTCTCAGAGGACAAAACACAATCTGCTCCTTTCTGGGCCCGGGCAGATGACCAACCCTGCACAGGCAGGAGGATGAAGTTGGTTCCATCAGGCAGGCTGTGTCAGGTCTTGGATGGCATGGGAAGATGGTCATGAGGAACCAGCTTGCTCTGGTGTCCTCGGGGCACTCCTGATATACTTGTCACAGATGGATGGGTCCTAAATTCAAGTGTTTTCAGAAGGCGAAGATATAAACTATACTACGGTGTCAACTCCTAACATGTCACAAAGAATACAAATAAAATACATACATACACACATACACACACACATACATACATACATACACACACACATATATACACATTCCTACTCTTCCTCAGCCTGGGTTGAGATGATAGCCTCATCTTCCCACCCCAAATGGGGCTCTTCTCTCAGAGGGCCTGGGAGGATGGCAAACCTAGCCTGGATAGTCTTTTTTTTTTTTTTTTTTTTTATCTTTTTTTTTTTTAATTATTAATTTATTCTTGTTACATCTCAATATTTATCCCATCCCTTGTATCCTCCCATTCCTCCCCCCCCCCATTTTCCCATTATTCCCCTCCCCTATGACTGTTCCTGAGGGGGATTACCTCCCCCTATATATTCTCATAGGGTATCAAGTCTCTTCTTGGCTACTTGCTGTCCTTCCTCTGAGTGGGTAGTCTTGATGGGAACTACTTTCCCTGACACTCGGCCTCAAAGCCCTGAGATTCTATGGTGCTGGATATACAGTATAGAGCTCAGCAGGGAAAAGAAAGGGGAAAGGGGAGGGAAGGAGAACAGAACCCACTATTTGATAAAGTACCACTATGAGGCAGATTCCAGACTCAGGAGAAAGCCTCAAATCCTACCAGCAGACCTTGCTCCCATATCATTTGAAACAATGGACTTACAGAATTTCCACAGAATTTCTACCTACTCAGCGCTGGGAGGCCCACTTTTTGCAGTACTTTAATGACTGAGGAAGCTATCTCTGAAGACTGGAGGCCCAGGCCTGATCTGAACTCACTGAAACGGAAGCTGTTGATAGACTTATTTAACCAGACCTCTCATTTCCCCCATCCCACGAACCTAAATCAAATCTTTGATTTTTATGATTTCTGTCCAGTATACAGGGGGGTTCTTAGTGTCTTAAAATCATAAGTTTGACAGCATCAGTAAGGTCTTGGATGAACATAAAATCATGTAAGGGGCACAATGCATGACCGGGAGAAACAATAGATAGCCATTTGTCTCTCAAGCCAGAGAGTTGCTGTAGCATTTCAGGCTATTAAGTGGGGACAAGTTACAGAAGTTACTCTCTCCTGTAACTTCTTGCTGATACTGGGCGCACTGTTATCAGTGCCTAAGTAGGCTGAAAAGCTAGTCAAAGGCTAGGTAATGGGGCACTTATCAAAAACATCTGTTTAGCTGATCCAGTTGAAGAAAGAGCAGTCATATCTGCAGGACTGGTTTACACCAGTTTCCAGCAGGTCCAGATCTCAGCAGTTTGCAATCCTGCATGGAGTCTATTAGCCAGGTGAAAATCTGCTGAGACAAATATAGACTAGGGATAGTAGTTAAAATTGTATCTAAAAGACAGCCGGGGTGGGCTCATGCCTTTGAGACCTGTTAAAAGCATGAGAATTCTTTTCTCAGTCCAGAAGGCTTGTTATACAGATAGAACAGGTATAACGAGAAGCTCCCTTAAGTCTACATTCAGAAGACAACCAAAGGGAAATTAAAATCTTGAGCTTGTGACTGATTAACAAGCAGTGAATGCTCTACCAGCCTATCGGAACTCTATTGATCTCATTTAAATCTCTTTTTTATAGTTTCGCAACTTGTATTTATGTACCTTAAACCTTTTTTAAAAGACACTCCAACCTTTATAACTTCCATTTACCAGCCTTTCAACACTTTCTTACACCCTGAAATACTTTTTAGAACTGTATTTATCAACCCTTAAACATTTTCTTAGACCCTCAAATATTTTAGATTCTCATAACTTAAACTTTTGTATCCTCAGACCTTACAAATTTTATTCAATTATTTACCAGGAGACAGAGGCAGCTGATTACTGGGAGCAGTCATCCCAGTGAAGGATTTAATAAAAGGTTAAACTGAAATCTGTTTACCTTTTAACTTGAAGCCTGTTAGCTAGGCAACCCTGTTTGTCTGTTAAATAAGAGAAGAGACCTAGAATCTAGTAGTTTTATCTAGTTAATGAATTGACTAATGAACTAACAGTGGATCTAATTTTCCTCTAGCTATTAGCTATCATTAGTTTAGCCATCACTGTGATCAGAGACCTGAGAAGGATAAACTGTAACCTTGACCAATTTATGTGTTAATTAAAGTGACAGAGATGACTAGTCATATCCCAGTACCTAGACAGTCATCCCATGATCTTCCTGTGTCCTTCATGGCACCATGGGCAGAGGCAGTGTGGCCATCTGGCACAAAAGACAAGAGGCTGTTTTCTGTGGAAGTAGAACATGTGAGAGACTGATCTCACCGTGTTTTCAGCAATGTGAGACAGTAACTCTCCAGATGTCCAGTTTTGTCCATAGTACAGGTTGGACCTAACAGTAGGTGAAGCATTGTGGCAGTCTCGCCCAGTGGTTAGAACATCACAATTCAGCCTTGACATCATCTGTCATTGTGCCAAATCTCAGAGACCTTAGGGAGTTACTACTAGGATGTGTGTGTGTGGAGGGGTCTCTGTCATAATTAGTTTAAATACATTTAATGCCATATTAAGCAGATCTCTGAAAATCTTGAGGGTTAGTATATCTGAGCTTAGTCCTTGACTGTCTTTAGCTATCTGTTCTAAATTATGCAGTTATATCTTGCAAACATAAAACAGAATGACTGATTAATTAAGAAAACACCCATGATTAACTGAACTAGTACCTAAGAAAACCATAAGTTTAGTTGACCATCAGTCTGTATTGTTTTTATTCTAAACAGTTTGTGATATTAGCTTTTAAAGGGACTAGAAGTGCACATAGCATTTTAAAGAATTATACAAGTACAACACCTTAAAAAGAATTGATTGCCACTGGGCAGTGGTGGCGCACGCTTTTAATCCCAGCACTTGGGAGGCAGAGGCAGGCAGATCGCTGTGAGTTCGAGGCCAGCCTGGTCTACAAAGTGAGTCCAGGACAGTCAAGGCTACACAGAGAGACCCTGTCTCGAAAAACCAAAAAAAGAATTGATTGCCAAGAGCCACTCTATTAAAGGAGCACATTAGGCCTGTCCCTTGATGTACCCCCAGAATTGCTTCTATCCTCTGACAACCCTACCAATTGTGCACAGCTGTATGTCTCTAAAATCTGGCATTGGTATGAATCTTTTTACTTTCTCGGTATTGATGAACTCTGATTGAACAAACTTCTTTCAGGATCTTATTGAAGATGTACTACTGTTCAGAGGAATTAATCCCTGATTATGGAATTCCTGAATTGATTAAAATAATTTTAAAAGTTAAATTGTTTAACAACTTTAGAAAGTTTTTGGCTGAAATAAATACCTTTGTGGACCTCCAGATGCCTCACTAGGGGACAGCGTTGAAGCAGATTTGTGGCCTCAGATAAACCTTCATTCCAGAAGGCACCACAAATCCTGGTATGGACCATAAATATAGGAAAACCGGCTTAAACTTCCCATGAACCCGAGATACAATGAGGATACCTAGAAATGTCTAAATTAAGTAAAAACTCAATGTCCAAGTATATAAAGTGTTCTGTTATAATTCCTTATACCGTGTCACCTTATGACATTTTATGTTTTCATTTTAAATTTACTTCATTTTTTTTTTTAGGATGAAAGACAGATACAATTATTTTCTTGAACTCACTATAAACTAAGAGATAGCTAGAAAATGTGTAGCCAGGTCAGTCCTAATTGAAAGGATGTATATTCTTGTAACTTTTAGACCCTATTAACCTTCAGGCCTTGTCAACCTTTGTCAGTCTGAACTCACTATGAACATAGATAAGGAATGCTTAGTTTTAAAACATGCAACCTCCTGTACTTCAGAACTCATCTGTTTTTGCGATCAAGTATTTATTTATTTATTTATTTATTTATTTATTCACTCATTCATTCATTCGTTGACTATGAGGTAATTTCTCCCCTCTCAGAAGTATAATAAGCACGGTGTTCAACAGCAAAGAGCATTGAAATTAAGATGCTTAACTTCATCCATCTTTTTTCTTGTATATGTTTGTGCGAGTGGCTTACTTTCTATCTTTTTCTTATTTCTTATGTCCCTGTAGATTCAGAAATGAGCTGACAGACTCAGGGCTCTCCATCAGCCATCTCCGATAAGCAGGGATACATTAGCTTATTGGAGAGCTCTACAGAGGCCTATGTACAGACCACAGAGCCTCCTTTTATGACCCTTGCTGCAGTTTTTTGCTTCAAGCTACTTTTACAGCCCTCGCTGTAGGAAAATAGTGATCAGTTTAAGTTTTCCTCCTTAGCTGCAATACAGCCAGTCTCTAGAGAAGGAATCCTGGGACGCCTTCTCCCTTCCTTCTCTCTATCCTGATCAATTGCCTAAACCATCAGCTCCAGGGCAAACCAAGAGATAAAGTGAACTGAGGCAACTTCACATCCACCATCACAGACCTTATTCTTAACCTTCCCAGAGCCAAGACAGACATTAATAATTGATACATAGCATGCTGTAATCAAAGTATAACTTTAATTTTGTATCAATATATAAATATTTGAGCAACCAAAAACTATCCATCCCACATTGGGAATAGGGTGTCATTTCTCTAAAATTGTTTATTTTCTTGACTGACAGCTGACCATCAACTTGTATCTCCCAGTTATTTTAACAATATGTAATAATTTAGTTATTTACCTTTGTTTACTTTTGAAACAAACATAGGAAGCCAAATAAAGCACATTCTGGCAATCAATCACGACCATAAGCACGTCAAGGATATTTTAAGACTACAATCATTCATGAGGCAACCTACACTTAACAATCATTCATGAGGCAACTGACACTTTACACGTCTCAAATATCTTTAACTGTCCATAATGAAATGACAACCCTTACATTGTAGCCCTTTCAGTATCAAGATCTCTAAATATAGGGGCTGGAAACATTCCTGAACCCCATATGGCAAACTGTATGACTCAGTTTATTAAAAAAGGTTATTTTTTATAAGAGAATTTGACAGTGTTACTACATATCTAACTTATAATTTACAGAAGTTTCCTTAATGTTGCTAGTAATCTGCACTGACTGTAAATGACATAAATGAGAGTGAAGATATGGCACAATAACCGTAAATTTTAGAGAGATAAAACCCAATTTTAACAGTGTATGTCTCTTTAAATGTCACAGGTTTTACTCAGGCCCACAGCTGGATTTACAATTCTATCCCCCCTCTCCTTATTTAGCCCCAGCGGGAGCTGTGGTCCCAGGGAAACACAGCTACTTGCCCCCTTCCCGGGAGATGTGCTTGAGGCAGTCTTGCAGCAAGGATCACGAACAGACATTGACTCCAGTTTCCAGTCTTAGGGCGCTACGCAGCCATCGGGGGAGGGGCACAGGGAAAATGCAGGTTAAAGCAAAAGTTTGGCACATTCGTAAATCAAGAGATTATTCCAGGAAACTAAACAACAGACCAACAAATATCACACTCAGACAGGCACAGAAGAACGTTCCTGGGAAAGCAAAAGAAAAGGCCCAAAAGCTTGGTCCACCAGAGAGCTAGTTCTGCTGCTTGGAGCAAGAAACATGACAACTGGTCAAATAAAAGCAGATGAGAACTTTGTTCTCCCAGAAAACCACATGAGAACTTCTTTCGTTCTCCCAGGAAACACGATAAGAACAGGACCCACTGTCTTGTTCTTCCAGAGACATATGATGAACATTTTGGGACATCTCAGACTGGGGGAATTAATATGCGCATCCGCTTAATTCTGGGGGTCCAAACCAAACAGCCAGGCTAAAACCAGAGACAGACCAGACAGACTAAATAGGAACAGTGTACTCAACAGACTCAGACTAAAGGAAACATCCAGGCAGGAAACAGATACATACAGACCAAAATACCAGCAGATACTCGACTCATACTCGGCAGGGAAGGTGAAAAGTTCCCTTTAAAAATACTCCACTATTTGAGAAAGGGACTTCAGCACATTATCAGCCAATGCATCAGATGTTTGGGCTGAAGAAAAGACCCCAGACTCAAATAGTATGCAAACATGAAGAGTATTTATTTTGCAGGATCCAATATGTTGGGGTGACCATTCAGAAATGATGGTGACTCCCTGGTGAGCTTGTAGGCTCTTTTTAAAAGGCTTTTAGGGGAATTCCTAAGGGGGGCCGTGGGCTAGATAATCAATAGCATATTGGGATCACCACTCAGACAGGATGGCGACCCCTGGTGAGCTCGAAGGTTCTTTTTACAAGCATTTAAAATCCAAAAGGGGATTAAGTAATCATTAGGCTGGAAAGCCTGGGCAAACATGGGCTACTGTGACCGGGTTATGAGTTCATTATAAGGCAGATTTCCAGACCAGCAGTATATCTTTCTAATTATATTAGCAGCAAGAAGCCAGCTTTAAATTACCTTATCTTCCTCTGGTCAGGACATGGCTGTCTCTGTTGGCAACCCCCTCCTTTTGCAGCGCTTCCAATGACTGAGGAACCCACCTCTGAAGACTGGGGGCCCAGGCCTGCTCTGACTCACAGAAACTGAAGCCTGTTGCTAGACTTATTTAACTAGACCTCTCAACCAACCTTGCTGTCCTTTTGCTGTTTAGGAGTAGCCGCTGCCTTCACCACCTCTGCTGGAGCAGCAGGTTCTGGAGGTGGCTGTCCATTCAATGGGGGCCGAGTCTTTAGTCCACAGGTTCACCTTGGGCTGCAGCGTCCTCCACCAAGTCTTGGAGTACCCTGTCCTCGCCATCACTTCCCTCTGGGGCTTTGGCAGCTGTGGGTGGCCGAAATCACTGCCTGCAGTAGCTAAGGCACAGTAACTCCTGGATGTCGGGAACCATATTCTTCCTCGCCAGGCCGTGCAGTGGCTCCATTTGAGTGGTCTAAAGCACGGAGTGGCCAGGCATGCCTCAGGCCCGCTCGAGGCCACTGGCAGAGCAACAGGACCCAGGCCAGGCCTCCAAAAATTTTTTTAAAAATTATTTTTAATTATGTAATTTTGTACACATACATTTATATTATTACACATATATACAACAGATTACTTCCAAATTTTTTAAATATTTTTCTCTTGTACAAAAACAAATATATATGTGTGTGTGTTGTATATATATTATATATATATATATATATATATATATATATATATATTAGTTTCTTGAGACTTTCATATGATGTAATTTTGATTATATTAATTCCCAACCCATTCCCATATCAGTCCTCCCACACCTATTCACCACTTTGAGGCCCTCCTGAAAAAAAAAAAAGAGTCCGTCCATGTTAACTGACTACTCTCAAGAATAGGACCTGCTTTGTATAGTGTTCAGCCCAGCAGGAAAAAAAGAAAAAGAAACTGACCCAAGGTCTTAGTAGTTGTCAATATCAATAGGTCCCCAGCTAGTGCTGGACTTGTGTGTCCACTCTCATGCTGGGGATACAAAGGCTGTGTGTGTGTGTGTGTGTGTGTGTGTGGTGTGTGTGAGCGCGCGCGCGCGCACGCGCGCGGCGGGCATGTGATTTTTTTGAGACAGGCTCTCTCGTGTGTTAGCTTTTGCTGTCTGTGACTCACTTTCTAGACCAGAATCCACCTGCCTCTGCCTCCCACGTGCTGGGATTAAAGGCATTCACCACCACATCCGGTTTACAAAAGGCTTTTATCTGTTAATTGTATCAGGTTGGTCCCCACACAAATAGTGACAAGAGATGACTATTTAGAGAGCCAATCTAGCCCAAGATAAATTGTAATTAAGCTCTGCTTAATTGAAAGACCCCCGAAGGGAGACCCTCACTCAAGCCTCGGGATGGCGCGCACCCAAAGACACACAAACGACCATCTTGCTGTAAACGCACGAGGTAGTTTATTGGCGGAGCTCTGGGACGACACGTATCTCACGCAGGAGACAGAGGGGTCGACCCAGAAGCCCAGGGGTTTGGGGTTTTTATGGTCAAAGGTCGGGGTGAGCGGGAAGTTTTGGCGCGGCCACACACAATTGGTTGTTTCAAACATTTGAACATCAGCAAATTGCGTAGGCAGATCTGGGGTAAGGTCAGACTTAATCACACGGAACATTCCTTGGTTCCTGTTCTTCTCAGAACTCGAGGGTAGATGTTTATCTGAGCTAACGACACATCTGGTTAAACTCAAACCTGGGCCTCAAGGGGGGATTAAGCAAACACCATAAGATCGGATGAGGGGGGTCTTGGCTCATTACTCACTCGACCATGCCCGGTACCCTGTTTTCTCTCAGGAATTTGTCCTTGTGTACCCTCCCTATCTTTTATTGCCAGCCAGTCCCTGGAACACTCAACAGCCTTTGTCTCTTAGCTCCGCATTCTTTGTGACTTATCATCTGGGGCCTGGGCTAGCATACCTGCCGACCTGCACTTATGAGTTAGAAAGCTGAGAGCTCTGCTGTTCTGGTTGCTTTAATGCTAATTAAAATTTTTCCCTTTCAAAATCTGCAACATTCTAACCTCTCCACATCCAGGAAGGTCAATCAATCAACCTTTGCAGACACAGCTTAATCAATCATTGCAAATAGGTTTTCCAAGAATTCTTGTTCACACTTCCTATTCCTGTTTTCTACTTCTTCCTAAAATATATACTACAATCCTACAATCCTACAATCCTAAAACCAGAAGGTCTACATTTAACACAGCAAGGCTCAGAATACTTGAACTTGGCCAGCAAGATAGCTTAGCAGGCAAACACACTTCCTGTGGATCTCTGACTAAATCCGATGCCCCAAAATTCATGTAACCTGAAAGGGAAGAACTGGCTCCACAAAGTTGTCGTATGATGTCTGTCCCATCATATATGACGTATTCATAGTCACACACATCACATATCATACACACAAAAGCACATACTAGTAAATAATAAAATTAAAAATATATAAAGAAGAGTTCTGGTACTTCATCTGTCTGTGGTTTGACGCCTACTACCCAACCTCCTTCTGTTATCACTCCCCTTGGAACAGGCACTTAGCCTGCCCTTTTTACATAGTTACTCCCAAGGTGACTAAACACAACATGAAAACTTGGCATGTGTACCTTCATTTTGGATCTGTCTTTTTACTTGTTTACCTGTGAAAGGTTAGCATGTTAATCTCTGAAGGTCTGTCCAAGCAAACTAACTTATTCTCCTACAAAGCTGAGGGCATTGAGGGAGGAAGTCAGTGTACCAACCTTTGGATTTCCAGGATTCCCCAGTCTTTTCTCCTGTGTTCTGGTACTTCAGATGGGCTACCATGACTATCTGGCATTTACATGGGCATTGGATTCACACTCTTGTCCTCACACACATCATAGTTTCTACCTCTTCACCCTGTCTAGCCCACAGATAAGATTGCACTTTGAAGCAGAAATGTAGAAATCTTACTGAGTCCTGGAAAGAGACAGTTCAATGGTAAGGGGTCTTACTGATCTTTCAGCGGATCTGAGTTTGTTCCTAATACCCCTCTAGGCATCTCTCAACCAAAAGTAAGTGCAGCTTCAGGAATCCAGTACCCTGTAGCCTCCAAGGCATCCAACCTGTAGCCTCCAAGAATCAGTACCCTGTAGCCTCCAAGGAATCCAGTACCCTGTAGCCTCCAAGAGGAATCCAGTACCTGTAGCCCTCCAAGGGCAACTGCATGCACGTGCTCATTATCTCACTAAGCATCATTCCACTAAGGAATGATGACAAAAAATACTTCATTGGACACCTAACAAATGAGGACTGACGCAACAAGATGAGGGGGACTAAATCTGCGCAGGACTCTTTAATATAGATATTTCTTTCACCTTACCCAAATATATGTTTGTTTAAAGCTAAAGCCTCTGAGGATGGATGTCGGTCACTGGATCTTGTTATAAGGATCTTTAACCAATGTGGCCCACATTGAATAAACGTCCTCTTTTGTCTTTCTTTGTAACTCATTTCTTTAATTGACATGTTGGTGATGAGCAGCTAATCCTACCTTGTTGCAGCTGCTGGTGCCTAGACTTTAATCCTAAAAACTCTGGTTACACTCCTCCCAGTTGTAGCTATAGATAATTATCATTTTAATCTCTTCTTGGAGCGTGTTGTTGTGTGTTGTGTGGTGTGTGTGGTGGTGGTGTGTGTGTGCCAGAAGTGTACACTCAGGGCTGGGGAATACTATACAAATGCCTTTACCACTGAGCTATAACCCCATCTCTCTTTTTACTTTTACTTTATGTGTGTGTGTCCTTTGGGTTTACTTGCATTTGACTGCTTTGTGTGTATGGAGATGTGCACCAGAGGCCAGAGACTGACATTTAGTGTCTTCCACAATCACTCTTTACTTTATACAGCAAGTCAATGTCTTTCTCTAACCCAGATTTCATAGGCTCATCTAACTTAAGCAGCTGGCTTGCTCTGGGACTCTCCTGTCTCAGGCTCCTGAGTATGGACCGGTATCACAGTTGAACTGCCATATTTATATGACATTTACATGTGTGTTGGAGATCTGGGGTCTGACCCTAGTGCTTATACAGCATGGTCTCTAATTGTGGAGTTATCTATTTCCTCAGTCCTATGTTTTATTGTACAACAGGGTCTTACTATGTAGTCCAGGCTCATCTTGTACTGAACATCCTACTGCCTTTCCTTCATGAGGATTAGGATTGGCAGTGGACTTAGAGCCACAGACTGTGAGGTTGAGGTTTAAGTCTAGGCCTAGAGCTCTGTACATCTAAGCAGTTTCCGTCAAGGTGTGATTCTACCTGGCCATCACTGACCCACCAATGTTTGGCTCTACCCTCTTGCAAGTTGGTGTTTACAAGCTGAAAATCTTTCTTGGAGAAACATTTCCCTTATGGTTTGTCCCAGTCTTTAGGGCTTTTACTCTTCTCCCAATATGATATTTTTGGGGAAACTTCTCATTTCTTGGGGTCCCCTTTTATATAGTCTTGGAGACAAAGTGAGAGACACAAATCTGTTTTAAGAATAACTTCCCCATTGAGGCAGGATACAGAGTGTTCTAATTAATTTTAATGGTCAACTTGGCACACAGCCCTAGAGTCCTCTGAGTAGGGGATTGAAATTGAGGACCATCCCAGATCATATTGACCTATGGGCATGTCTGTGTGGGACGTCTTGATTGTTCATTGATGTAGCAAACCCCAGCTCACTAGGCAATGCCATTCTCTGGGAAGCTGCTCGGGGGATTTATAAGAAGCTAGATAACTATGAGGCCCATCTGAAGGCCAGTTTTATAAACTCATACATACACACTGACAACGTGCCTTTTTGTGCCTATGCCTGACCTACTGAAAGGGATTGGAAGGAAGCTACAGGAGTAGTCAAGAATCCAGCTCTCTAGTGGGATTTCCCAGGTAGGAAGCATTAGTTTTCTTCTTGAGCTTAGCTTAATAATTTTCGTTGTGACACCTCCCACCTGGCGATTTCCATGAGGTTACACCTCCACTCTGCTCACCATTATCACAGCTGATTGTGACAGAAGACTCACTGGTGTCCCCTTCCTCCACCCATTCATTGTTCTTCACTTGTGGTTCCCTATTCTGCAAGCGCTGAAACTCTACAGGTAGATTGGACATCATCTCTCAGAGTGTCTGAACGACTCATTTCTTTCCATAAATAAGAACACTGGTAGTTATTTATTTATAGAGAACTTTCATACAAAAGAATATGATCATATCCGTCCTCCACTCCCCACCACTTCTGTATATACTCCCAACACACCCACTTCCCAATTTCAGGTTTTCTTTTTATTGTTTTAAAAAACTAACCCACTGGGACTGAGGAGATAAGGTCCTGAGTTCAATTCCCAGCAACCACATGGTGTCTCAACGACCATTAACAATGAACTCTGGTGCCCTCTCCTGGTGGAAAGGCACACATGCAGACAGAATATGAATAAATAAATAATAAAATAAATCTTAAAAAAAAAAAAAACAACAACTAAGTACAATCAGTGTGCCGTTATCCGCATGTGTGTGGGACATGTACTGGAACACTGACAGCCCATCAGAGGCCAGTACACCAGAGGAAGAATGGATTTTCCTCCTCTAGCAGCTACCAACTGCCAATAGCTCCTCAGTCAGAAGTGAGGCTCATAGTCACTCCCCAGTCTGTACTGGACGTTTGATTGGCTTGATATGTACAGCTTTTGTACAGGTCAGCAAGTATCTGCCTCTGCGTGGATGTGTATATCAGCCACATAATGTCCAGAGACAGCGTTTCTCATCACCCCTCCTATCCTTTAGCTCTTGCATTCTTTCTACCTCCTC
The DNA here is from genome assembly GCF_903995435.1 of Acomys russatus. NCBI lineage: Eukaryota > Metazoa > Chordata > Mammalia > Rodentia > Muridae > Acomys > Acomys russatus. Next base: position 14,002,291 of record NC_067150.1, read on the forward strand.
TTCTGCATGTTCCCTGTGCCAAGGAGTGGGTGATGGTGGTGGTGGCGAGGAAGCTGTTCCACTAGGGCTAAGAACCAAAGGTAAATTTATTCTTAGCACTTTGTCCAGTTATGGTTTCCGCCTTGATTGCTGCCTAAAAAAGTAGTTTCTGCCCTCGACAATACTTAGCTCACAGAATTCCTTCATTATGATACCACATGTCCAACTCATTGCTTTTTCTGTGATGTCCCCTGAGACAATGTAGTGGCTACCTCACCTACTCATTATAGGCACATTTCTGAGTTCACAGGGTACCCAATCAGACTCTTGTGTTCTTAGACAAAACTGATCCTAGCTTATACAGACAGCTAGGACTCCTTCCTTGGTTCCATTTCCCTAACAGTAAAGAATTACGGGACAGGAGTTTTCAGTTTACTATATGTGGTCAAGTAATTACTCAGAAACCTAAGTTTTCCTTTGCAAGCAGGTGTCTATTTCAGATAATTTTGTGGTTATCTTGGTTAAGGTGGAAGGCCATGTTCACTTTCCCCCTCTCTGCACTGAACCCCATCTGGTTTGACCTTGTGCAGACCCTGTGCATGCTGTCACAGTCTCTGTTTTATATATATATATATATATACATACAGAAAAAAAGAAAATTCAGCTCAGTTCCTCTATCTATCTATCTATCTATCTATCTATCTATCTGTCTATTGATCTATCTATCTATCAATCAATCTATAGAGAGAATTGACTGAGCAGGATGCATTTAGTGGGTTGAGTCACTTTAAATGATAGTATGACATGAATGGCTGGAGGGAGCTAGTCAGCAAGCTTGTCGTAGGAGAAAAAAGCCTCAGTAAATAGACTTTCTTTTAAACAAAAACCCACAAGTAAACCATCTCGACCTAAAAAAAAGTAGATGTTCTGACAATGAATGTGGGGACATGTGCCCACTGACTCTGGCAGTGAGTATGCTCAGAGCCCATCCTTTGCACCATCCATGTGTACTGCCAGTACCAAAGTGATGGTGAATATAACTATAGGAGTGAGTGGGATCTCCATTTGAGCAAAGTACTTGTATGGCTAGAGTGCTGCTTCTTGTCATGTATGCATGTGATTCGGAGAATACTGTTCATATTGGCCAGTATACCATTATAGAAAATAACCATGAGGCAGTGAGATAGTTGTACAATCTCTGCCATGCAAATAAGGTCTAGAGTCCCAGGATGCAGGGCTTCAACTTGTGGCATCAGGCTATAGCATTCTGTTTATAGAGGTTTGGGAGTTATTCATTACATGTGTGAAAGCCCCCTAGTGGGGACCTGACTGGCTCCATTTTATAATCTTTTAAAAACGTTTTTTTTTTTTTGGTAATTTTAAAGATACATTGTGTGTGTGTTTTTGTGCGTGTCTGTATATGTGTATCTGTGTGTGTGTGTGTGTGTGTGTGTGTGTGTGCATATAATGTACAGTATCCACAGAAGATGAGTGTGTCAGACTCCCTTGGAGCTGAAGTTAAAGGTAATCTGAGCAGCAACCAGTTGGTGCTGGGAACTGAACTTTAATCCTTTGCAAGAACTCTTAAACTACTCACCTCCCATTTTTTGTTTGTTTTTGTTTTTAAATTGGCATTCTACATTAGTTACTACTGTTAATTTCTTGTTTGTTCTATTTCTAAACTAAGATTTATTAGAGACATGTATAGAGGAAAAACATTTATGCAGATCATGTCAAGTATCAGTCATGCTTCTTGGAACTTGAATATTAAACTGTGTGTTCTTTGGATTAGGGGAACTAGGTGTATTCCTGGGCATAGGAACACAGATTCCCCAGTCCTTCCTCTTCATGTCACCCTTGCTCTCTCCTCCTGTCCTTTCCATCATGTTAGGCTGGCTTTTTGTTTCCCCCAAAGAGTATATACTCTCCCAGGATTTTCGTCTTAGAACTCTCAGTAAATAAAATCCCTAATTTATCTCATCAGATGGTGACCATTCTTCAAAGTTTCTTTTCCAAGCCTAAAAGGCAGGAAAGGACCTAGAGTTCAGAAGAATCCAAACAGAAGAGTTGGGAGGATTCATCCACCCAGTCTTTCAGCATTAGAAGTCATCCTCATTTCTTTACCTTCAGTGGGAAGTCAGAAGTGGGTTCATGACGCCTGGTAGTGAAAAAAAAAAAAATCTGAACAATGAAGCTATGCACAGAGATACTGGAAATTTGGGTCCCAAGAATTTGCAGGGCGTCAGACTTCTAAACAAAGGGTTTTGCTGCCCTCGCGTGTGCTAATTTGGAATTGCAACAATCAATCTTGGTGGAAGCATACAATTCAATGTTCACAGGCATGGGATTCTCTGCAAACTGCTATAAATATGGATTGAAGACCGGAGGGCATCCATTGTGAATTTCAGTTTCTTCGTGTCATAAAACACTCAGTAGGTCCAAGGATACAAGTATAATGACAGAAATACAGTTTATTAAGAAGGAAAACTGTGCTCTTTAGAATAGAAGTGGGTATTTCTCCTCAACCACGCTGAGGCTTTGTGTGGAGTCTATTTTGACGCCAGGACCCACAAAGAGACGATGATGCTGGGCATAGAAGGTGGAGAGGGTTTCACGGTGAAGGTCCAGGGCTTGCTCTGGTCCTGCTCCGCGGATGAAGTGCAGTGTTTCTTTTCTGACTGCAAAATTCAAAATGGGCTCAAGATATTTGTTCATCTACATCAAAGAAGGCAGACCGGGTGGCGAGGCTTTTGTTGAACTTGAATCAGAAGATTAAATCAAATCGGCCTTGAAAAAAGACAAAGAAACTATGGGGCACAGGTATGTTGAAGTATTCAAGTCAAACAACGTTGAAATGGATTGGGTGTTGAAGCATACTGGTTCAGGTAGTCCTGAGACGGTCAATGATGGCTTCTTATGACTTAGAGGACGCCCTTTTGGATGTAGCAAGGAAGAAGTTGTTCAGTTTTTCTCACGGTTGGAAATCGTGTCAGTGGACTTCCAGGGGAGGAGTACGGGAGAGGCCTTCGTGCAGTTTGCTTCACAGGAAATAGCTGAAAAGGATCTAAAGAAACCCAAGGAAAGAATAGGGCACAGATGTATTGAAATATTTAAGAGCAGTCTAGCTGAAGTTAGAACTCATCAGGATCCATCATGAAAACTTACGGCCATGCAGAGGAGCTGGCATGAGAGGATGAGGCATGGTGCCTATGGTGGAGGCTATGATATCATAATGGCTATAAGGATGGATGTGGATTTGGTTTCGATAGTCTTGGAAGACTATCGAAAAAAAAAAATATATATATATATATATATATATATTTTTTTTTTTTTTTCACCACTCAACCTTTGAGAGTACATGTTGAGATTGGGCCTGATGACAAAGTAGCCGGTGAAGCAGATGTCGAATTTGCATGCCATGAAGATGCTGCTGCAGCTATAGACAAAGCAAATATACAGCACAGATATCTAGAACTCTCCTTGAATTCTATAGCAGGAGCAAGCGTGGTGTTTCGTAGCCAACGGATGGGAGGCATGGGCTTGTCAAATCAGTCTAGGTATGGTGGCCTTGCCAGCCAGCAGCTGAGTGGTGGTTATGGAGGAGGCTACAGTGGCCACAGTGGCATGAGTGGATATGACCAAGTTTTGTAGGGAAACTCCAGTGGTTTTCATATATTGCATAGGTAGTCAAGGAGCAATGAACAGCAGCTGCTACAGTAGCAGCAGCCATGCATCTATGGGCATGAATGGAATGGGAGGGATGTCTAGCATGTTCAGTATGAGTGGTGGATGGGGAATGTAATTGATTTTGATCACTGACTCTTGGTCAATTTTTAAAGAAAAAATAATCCTTCAATTTATCAGTTTTTGCAATCCAGCCTTATGATTTATGCCTACTTTTCTTGAGCGAACATTGGCATCGTTCAAAGGACTAAGGTTCAGTGTTGAACATAGCAGTCACCTAGGATAATAGGGAAAAGTTGAGTGAGGACCTATGTAAGCAGTAAGCATATTTAGGTTAAAGCAGTTGAGTTATGTTAAATGTTGGTCTTATACATATATTAAACACTGTTGATGTATGTCGAAAAGACATGCTTTTTCAAAAAACAAAACTCAAAATAGGAGCTGTGTCTACAATTAAAAGTGAAACATTTGGCATGTTTGCTAATTCTAATTTCATTTGATAACCTATAAGGCATGTGAGTTTAACGCTTTTTAAAAAGTTAATGGAGAAACTTTGGGATGCAATATCATTACTGTAAGATTTGGTCTTAGTGCATGTATGAAATTCTGAGGACTTGCTTTAAGTCTTTCATTGAATTGTGATTTCCTTTTAGGGGGTATTGTACTAAGAGAAACTTGTCAAATAAATCTTTTAAAAGCCACAGCAACAACAACAACCAGTAGTAGTAGTAGTAGTAGAAGAAGAAGAGGAGGAGGAGGAGGAGGAGGAGAAGTGGGCTAAAGAGATGGCAAAGACAGATGCTCAAGAGCCCTAGCCTGAGCATCATTTGTATAACATGTGCCTTCTTTCTCAATTTTCTTAACTTATCTTTAGCATTCTGTGCTTTGTTACCTGTAGCTCTGGTGGCTGACTTTCTGTAATTCTAGCATCTGGAAGGTGAAGACTAAATCCCTAAAGCAAGGCGTTAGCTATACTTGTCATCTCTGGTTTGGATTGAGAGAATTTGCCTTAATGACTACGATCCAAGAGCAATGAAAGGTAATGCCTGCCATCAATCTGGGGCCTTTAAGGAACTTCATGCACGTGCTTGTGTGTGCACACTTGCACGCGCGGGCGCGCACACACACACACACACACGAAAATGTTGTCTTAATGGGATATTTCTTTACAGGTTTAAGAACACAAACATACATGCCCTCACAAAGCTCACAAACAACACAACACACATGTTCACATGACCCTACACAGCAAACACACATGCAGATGAATGACACCACATATCACATGCCTACACATCTCTTTCTCTCCCTCTCTCTCTCTCTCTCTCACACACACACACACGTACACAGAAAGCCCCCAAACACACATCTCTCTCAGCCAGTAATTTGTAAAGTGAATTTAAATGACAATTTGTTGCTCATATTGCATGTTTAGGTTCCTATTTCTCAAATAATTTCCCTATGGTTTTCAAAGAAATGCTTCCTTCTTGGCTAGATTTGGGGCTTAGCTCCAGATCTTTCTTCACAGAGAGGTCCTCAGCCATTAATTTTGTCACATGACCCTGAGTTATGGCTAGGTACTTAACAAAGACAAAGCACAGAAATTTGATGTGCTCATGGTTTTATGTGCCATAAGAGCCTTCAAACTATTCTATGTAACTGTGCATTTGAAGCTATCCACTGGAATCTAGTGGGCTCATTAGTGGGAAAGCAATTAGAAACAATGGTTGCCTCTCCCCTAGAATCAATAGCCAGTAGTTAGGACCTCCTCGGGTGCAGAACCACAACAGGCAGCCCCAGCTCTGTGATATCAGGACTGTACTGGCCTTGTTATGGCTGGACGTAGCAGTTCACAGTCTTTCTGCCTATATTTTGGCTCTAACATTTTTTTTTTTTTTTGGCTCCATCTTCCACAATATTTCCTGAGGCATGGGTGTGGATATATGCTGTAAATATTTATAAGTGTTTGTTTAAGAAGTTTCTACATTTGAGAGAAAATATGCACTAATTTCTGCCTCAAATTTTGCTTTAGATTACAGGGTTTCCTGTTTCTGTTTTGCTGTATCTTATACATGTGCTTGTTACTAACTCATCTGTTGATGGTTGTTTATGATGATGTCACATTTTTGCTACAGTGAATGGTGCTGCACTGCATGTATGCTTATCTGTTCCTTCAGGTATATACCAAGGCACAGTTTAGTGGGATTTTATGGCAATTCTGGTTGTAGCTTTACTGAGGAATGTTATTTTCTCCCAAGTGGCTGCACTAGTTTGATTCCCACCAACAGTGGCATTCTTTTCATGTGCCTTCCATGACAAATGTGGTTATTTTTTGTTTGTGTGATGATAACCATTCTGAATCCATACGGTTTTGATTTGCATTTCCCTTGTGGCTAAAGAAACTGAATATGTTTCATATACTTATTTTCCTCCATTCTCTTCTTCCTCTTATTCCTTTGTCAAAAAGGATACCATGTTTCTCCAAATGGCTTCAGCATCAAAATGTTTCTGGGAATGACCTTCAACTTCTTATCCTCTCCATTCCTCCCTTGAGTGCTGGGATCACAGGTGTGTTCACTTCCCCTGATTTAATCTGGTGATGGATACAGAACGTCATAAATTATAGGTACGCATTCTGATACCAAAATGAATTATCTCTCAAGACCTCCATTTGTACTTCCTCTGAGAAGTTTCTGATCCGCTTGGATAATTTAATTATTTATTATTTGAATTTTATGTATTTTCGTAGTGTGTGTGTGTTTCCGTGTGTGTGTGTGTGTGTGTGTGTGTGTGTGTGTGTGTGTGTGTAAGTCAGAGCATTGATTCTTTCCTTCTGCTGAGTCATTGAGTTCTGGGGATTAAACATGGGCCACCAAGTTTGGTGGCATGTTTCTTTGTTCATCGAGCTATATCACATCACTATTTGCTCAATTCTAATATGAAGCATTATTACTGACTTTCAAGATCTAATACTTGAAATTTATAAGATATAAACCAACGATAAATCAAGGAACATCTATTTTTAAATTAGTTATTGTATTTAAAGTAGACTATGTGTGCATATAACATGTTTTGATCAAATCCAACCCCTATGTTGTCCCTAATTACATGTCTTCTATTGCATCTTCTGCATTTCAATCTAAATTTCATGTTGTCTGCCTCCACCCTTTCTCCTTCTCTGCCTGTTGTGCTCTCTCTCTCTCTCTCTCTCTCTCTCTCTCTCTCTCTCTCTCTCTCTCTCTCTCTCTCTCTCTTTCTCTCCCTGCCTCTTGATACCTACTGAATCTATTTAGTGCTGTCTATAAATGCATGAGTGTGGGGCTTTCATTGACCTGATGTTGTGCATGTTTTGTGCACACCGTTAAAGCCTCTGTGAATGTATATGTGCAACAGCTCAGCCATGATCAGCACAAAAGATGGAAAGTTTCATCTTGGCAGAAGTTAATAAATGATGCATTCTGGGCTTGAATCCCTCCACATCCACTCAACATTTCCTTGTATTCTATAAGTGTTCCAATTTAAACACACATATCTGAGAATTTCATAATATCCTTTTCCTTCACAGCTGAAATACATTCCATTGTTTATATGAACCACGTTTTCATTACCTGTTCTTCAACATTCAGGTTATTTCTATTACCTATCAATTGCCAATATGGCAGCAATGAGCATGGATGAGTAGGTATCTGCAGTGTGAGACAGAGTACTTTGAGTGGTACTTTTGTATGATATGGTGGGGTTATTTTCAGTTGTTTGGAAAAACCTCCACATTGATTTCCAGAGTTGCTGCACTAATTTTTGTTCCTATAAATAGTAAATAAATGTTTCTTTTTTCTCATATTCACACCAACATTTTTTTTTGTCATTTATGCTTTGTCTCTTACCACTCTGACTGCTGTAAGATGAAATATCAAGGTACTTTAAAATTTACATTTTCTTGATGGCTAGGATGTAGAACACTAAAAAATTTTCTCAGAACCTACAAGTAGAAAGAACATTCTCCACAGTTGAGTGGAGAGTGTGATATGACTTTCGCACGTACTCTGGTGCCTCACATTTGACCATGTCCCCTGGAGGGGGAGACCTGGTGGCACTCAGAGGAAGGACAGCAGGTTACCAAGAAGAGACTTGATACCCTATGAGCATATACAGGGGGAGGCAATCCCCCTCAGGAACAGTCATAGGGGAGGGGAGGAAGGGGAAATTGGGAGGAAGGGAGGAATGAGAGGATACAAGGGATGGGATAAACATTGAGATGTAACAAGAATAAATTAATAATAAAAAACAGAAAATCCAAAAAAAAAATTTTTTCTCAGGCATTTGTATTTCCTCTTCTGAGAACTCTTTCTTTAGTTCCATGCCTCAGTGTTCAGTTGGGTTGTTTGTTTCCTTGGTATTTAGGTTTTTGGCTTGGTTTGGATTTTGTTTTTTGTTTTGTATATGATAGATACCAATCCTCTGAGACAAACAACTTAGTATGTCATTCTGTTTAGCTTTGGCTTGGAATTCCCTACATTGACGAACCTTGAACCTACAGAGATCTATCTGCCTCTGTGTCCTGGGTGCTGGTATCTGTGCATCACCATTCGTGGTTCAAGGACCATCTTTAATTAATTTCTGTTTGGAAAATGAACATGGGTAAAATTGACTTTTTGGTGTAATCATATCATTCTCAGAATTACATCTTATATAGGCACTTTCAGAATATAGGCAACATGAATGACATTTAGAAATATTAGCCCCTTTAAAGTTAATGTTTTATAATCAGTATATAGAAAAGTTCCACCATTCTGGCCATTATTGCCTCAGAGTTACCCTTTTACCGATATAAAAAACACCTTTGTATCACTTTCACTAACAATTCCAGTGCCTAAAATAATGAATAAAGCAATAAAAATAAATTGATGCCAACAAATGGAACTTGATATGGGAGTCCTACCACAAAATTCTAGTTGAGTTGTAGTTTCTTTTTTTCTGTTTTTCTTACGAATATATATATTCGTAGATGCTTTCAGCCACCACTCAGGGGGAGGGAAAGGAGGAGGGAAAAGGGGGATATCTATCTAACTTTCAATCTATGTAGCTATATTATCTATCTATATCTATCTATCTACAGAGAGATAGATGGGGGTTAGGGGGAGAGGGAGGGATGAAGAAGAGAAGAGATACAAAAAGAAAGAGAAGAGATTTTTTTTTCTTTATTTAAGCAGAGTTAGAGATTCTTTGGTTAATGAAATCCCCAAGAAATCTATTGCCTCCTGTAGCATCTATTCTTTCACAAGTGTGAAAGTGTGATTGTTAGTGTCTAGCTGTCTACATTAAACAATCTAGAATGTCCTGGAAAGTGTCTTAATTCAGGAATTGTCTAAGTCAGGGTATCCTCTGGGGATGTCATGGAGAGGTTGTCTTGATTGTTAATTTATATAGAAAAAAATGGTCCCATTGAGGGCAGCACCATTCCCTGTGTAGGAGGTACACATAGGTATTCTCTCCCTGCTCTTGACTGTAGTGGGCATGGCGAGTTCTGTCCTGACTTTTCCACAATGATGGACTGTAATCTTCAACTATAGAACCAAGTAAGCACTTTTTAAAAAACATGTTTTTGGGGGGCCAATAAACATAAAGAAGGGGAATACATCACTCTGTATAACTGAACTTGGGGCTCAACTCAGTTTTTAGATCAGTATCTCCTGGACCTGTGTGTGCATACAATAAAACTGCCTCCTGGTTCTCAGCCTTCAGTGCCTTTACCCTTCATCATTTTCTGAAGTTCTGTAATGACTAATATTGTCAATTTGACAGAACTTAGACTCACTGAAGAAACATGTTTCAGAAAGATCTGTGAGAGATTATCTGGACTAGATTAAATGAAGTTGGAAAACATGAATAAAAAGGAGAAAGCATGCTCAGTACAAGTCCTCACTGTTTTAGCTTCCTTCCTATGGATGCAATGTAACCAGCTGCCTCAAGCTCCTGCTGCAGTGACTTACCAGATGTCATGGAGTGCACCCTTGAAATATAAGCCAAAAGAAACCCTCTCTCCCTTCAGTTAATTTTGTCTGTGTAGTTATCAAAGCAACAGAAGTAACTTAAGATATTCTAAAGCATACGTAGTAATATAGACATTCCTCACCTGCTTCTTTGAAGACTATTAACTCAACTGAAAGACACTACAGATATAGAGGCTGAGTCCTCTTCTCTCAGTATGGCATCTGAACCTAGTTTTCTATTTATTTATTTATTTAGTATGTATTTAGTACACCTGTACACCAGAAGAGGGCACCAGTTCACATTATAGATGGTTGTGAGCGACCATGTGGTTGCTGGGAATTGAACTCAAGACCTCTGGAAGAGCAGACAGTGCTCTTAACCTCTGAGCCATTTTTCCAGCCCCGAATCTATTTTTCTTATTATTTGAGCCTTCCACAAGTTTTCATTCACACATCTCATTTCAGTCCTTTAGGATACATGTTAAGAACAGGTATTTTGTGCACAGCCTCTCCAACCCTCTTCCCTTGGTGTCAAGATTTTAGTAAAAGAAAAAAAAAAAAAAAAACCTGTCAATTTCTCTTTTTTTAATTTATTTATTTATTTTCATTTTATTTATTTATTTATTTTTGCCAATTTCTTAAGAGGTGAGCATCTTAGGTTAATTTTATTGTTGATGCTTGTTTTGCTTTGCTTTGCTATTTTGAGACAGGTGAGGACTTGTCTCAACCTGTAATTCAGGTTGGACTTGCACTTACTATGCAGTAGAAAAAGGGTGGTCTTGAATTTCTCTTCTGCTTTTACTTTCTGAGTTCTGGGAATGTAAGTGTGTGCCACCATGCATAACTTTACACTGGTTTTCAATTTTTATTTGTCTTGTATATTATTCTTGTGTGTGTGTGTGATGTGTGACTGTGAGGAGGGGTGCACGCCTGCGATAATGTATGATAGAGGACACGTTTTGTGAATCAGTTCTCTTTCTAGCTTGTTGAGGCAGAGTCTCTCTTATTTCTGCTGCAGCTGACATTTCATGTGATTCTCTTGTCTCTGTATTTTATCTTGCTCAAGTAGTGCTAGGATTATAACTGTTTTTAAAAATGGGTTCTGGGTATTATCTTAATGTGTCTAGGCTTCTTGCAAAGTGGTTTTCATCCACGGAGCTGTGCTGTCAGCCCACTTTTACGTAAAGACTCTATTCTTAATTATGTACATATGTGTGTGTCTGTCTTAACAATTACAAAAAGAATCTTCTCTGGCCAATGTTGAGAGAAATTCAATCTATGCACATAAAGATAAATGTAGAATAGTCTTTAATAGTCATATGTTAAATGATGACATTACAGTTAAAGATGAGTTGCATATATGACAGTGGCACTGTAAGACCACAATGCAACTGATATTTTTCTAAAAACTAGTGACACAACTGCTGGTGTAATTTCAGAGTGCAATCACTCAAATCCAGTCAGTCATATAAAAGCACAGGAATACGTAATGCATGAGACTTTTCCTGGGGAGACACACACACACACACACACACACACACACACACACACACACACACACACATCTACTCATCCTGGATAGGGAACTCAAAGACCAAAGTAACAATTACACCAAAAATCAATCCCAATGAGCCAATGAGTTTTTGTTGGGGTTACTTACATGAGCAGAGATGACTTAAATCAGCTGCATCACTAAAGCCACCATGAGTGACACACCTTGAAAGCAAAAATGTCAGAGCTCTCTGTATGATCTGTAGGCAAGCTAGGTAGGTTGGAGGGTCTCCTCATGGACACTAGGCTGATGGGTCTCCTCTCCCAGCAGTTGCTTAATGTGTTTATATCCTTAGACAGGGGTGCTCACGGATCCCATAAGTTCCAGTTTTCCTAACAATGTGAAGTCTCATGATTCTCCTACTCTTTCCTTGTGGGGATATTTCAACTTAGAAAGAAATATTCCATGTAGGACAACTATTAACAGCCATGCCAGTTAAGCCAGTTAAGAGTATAAAAGTCCTTTAATAATGGCCAGACCAAGAGTATCCTAATGCTCCCAAAGTCTCTCTTGGTACCAGAGATCAAGAGTACAGTATTTTTAAAGATAAGACACACAGTTACATTATTGTTGGGAGTTTTACATCAGTAAGGGAGTTAAAGTAGACTTGTAACATCTGCCTTTTTGCAGAGCTTTGCACTATTTTTCAGATACCACACAACATTTTTTTTTTAAATGTATAAATTCTCCGGTTAGTTTAGTTTAATGTTTTAGTTTGTACACACATTGGTTACTTTGATTTATATGTCTGAACCATGGCCAGGGTCAGGGAATGCCTTAAAAACATTTTCAAGGTGGATATATATGTCTCTGAGGGGATGAAAGGCTAAGTTATATCTAGACAGACATAAAATAGAGTTAGGACAAGATAGCATACCTCAGTCAACTCAAGACGGAATTCCTGTACAACAATACACTGCACTCTTTAAAGAACCTCAGCAATCTTAGTAAAGGTCTCTGTTACTGATATTTATATTTATTCTACTTTGTATTACTATTTTACATTTCTCTTTTGATGTGTGCATGTGTGTGACTATGATTATGATGATGGTGATAATGGTGTGTGTGTGTGTGTGTGTGTGTGTGTGTGTGTGTGTGTGTGTGTGTGTGTGTGTGAATATCTATGTATGAGTAAGGGTACAGAGCATGTGAAGGTCAGAGAATTTTGATTGTTGCTCCTTGCTTCACACTTTGTTTGAGACAGGTCCCCTTGCTTTTCAACTGCTACATGTCACACAGTGGCTGGTCAGTGAGCTTGTGGAGAGTCTCCTATCTCTACCTCCCATCTTTCTACATATATTCAGATCACATATGTGTACAACCATATCAGTCTTCACCTGGGTTATGGACAATACAAATGCTAGTCCTTATGTTTGTTCAGCAAGTGCTTTATCCACGAAGCCACTCCACTCTAGTCCTTAGTCCTATTTTATGGTGCACTTTTTGTTACCATGGTATAAAGAAACAATATGTTTTGTCATGCCAGACATCATCTCATTCATGCCTATCCATCTCTCTGTGTGTCTTACAATGCTGGAGATCCAGCCCAAACCATGGTGCATAGTAACCAAGCATGTTACTCACTGAACTATATCTCCATCACCACTCTAAACTATATCAAGATGCTGTTCTTGATGCAAATTGCCTTCTGAATATATATGTTTATACCCATAGACAAAATCTGCTCCCACCTTTGGTCAGAAGAGAGTCTTCCTGAAAAAAAAAAATAGTGAATGAAGAGAGTCATGGGATTATTACTGGAATCAGTCCAAGATGCAAAAAAATTAGGGGTGTTTGTGGGCTTCGCACTAAACAAGACATTTATAAAGGCTTAGGGAATATTGCAGAAGAGAGGTGGTGGAAAGTATGTAAGATTTGGAGGGTAAAAAGTACATCTATGAACAACCAATATCTGGGCCAGATACAACCATTACTGTTATTAACTAAAGCTGAGTATAGTTACATCCACTGATGTACACACAAGACTGACCTTATCAATAATAACTCAATGAAGGAAGATGAATAAAGAGTCTCTATCTTTTATCTCAGAACTTATAGGAGATGAGAGTGGTTGGTACATATTGTGGAAATGTACAAGACTATCTTAAAATAACTTTAATTAATAAAAATATTGAATTTATTTATTGACTTATGTAAATACAGCTTGTAATATTTCTACAATGCTAAAATCACCAGATGATAAATTTCTTAGAAGATATTATTGTTGAGCAATTCATGATTACATGTGATGTTTGCTAAAAGGATTTTGAAGTAGGGAAAATCCAATCTGTAATGAGACTCTTATTTTTCTGTGAGGACAATATGACAGATAGTTAAATTATTTACTGGTCCCATATCTGGGGAATCTTCTAGTTATCATTTCTGTTGCTATGAGAAAACATTTTGACCAAAACCAACTTATTAGAAGAAAATGTCTAATTGAGTTCAAAGGTTACAGTCATTTCTTTGAAGGACACTAGGGAAGGAACTCAGCAGAAACTTGAAACAACAATCATGGCAGAACATTGTTAGCTTGCCGGAAGTCTCATGTTTATAATGTTTAGCTGGCTTCCTTAACATGGGCCAGGATCACAGGCTGTGTTGGTACCAGGTATCTATCATATTCTGCCCTTCTTACATCAATTAGCAATCAAGTTAATACCCCGCAACATGGCCCCCAAACAAATTGGACCCAGGCAATTCTCTAATCAAGTTTCTATCTGTCCAGGTGATCCTAGGCTGTGCCAAATTGACAATAAAAGGAAACTAGAATGGGACAATAGTTAAAAGTCCACGTAGAAATTGCCACGTGGGTTTCTGTAACTCAGAATTTAAAGTGGTTACTTTTCCTTTACAAGTAATTCCAACTTTAGGTTCTGCAGCCTAGAAATTCCACAATGTTCTGGTTGCTGATGATCAGGTGGCTGTGCTGATCTTTCGGTTGATGAACTTCCTCAGGGCTCCCTTCAGGTCTCTGTTCCTCAGGCTATAGATAAAGGGGTTCAGCATGGGGGTGACTGCTGTGTACATGACTGCAGAAGCCTTCTCCTTCACAGCTGTGCGCACAGAGGAGGGGCATAGATAGACTCCAATGGTGGTCCCATAAAAAAGGGCTACCACAGAGAGGTGAGAGCTGCAGGTAGAAAAGGCTTTCTTCCTGCCACCTGCAGAGGGGACCTTCATGATGGCCACAGTGATTCGTGCATAAGAGGCCAGGATGCAGACAAAAGGTGTGGCTATCACCATTCCTGCCACAATGAGCACAAAGATCTTGTTCACTGTTGTGTCTGTGCATGAAAGCCGGAGAAGTGGGGTGAGGTCACAAAAGTAGTGTGGGAGCTCATTGTTCCCACAGAATACCAGACGGGCCATGAGCAGGATGTGGGTGAGGGAGATGAAACAGGAATATACCCAGGGGCCACCGACCAGCAGCCCACAGAGACGTGGACTCATGATAGTAGAATAATGTAATGGGTGACAAATGGCCACAAACCGGTCATAAGCCATCACAGCTATTAAGACGCTGTCCATGATGCCAAAAAAATGGAAAAAGTACATCTGGGTCAGACAGCAAGAATAAGAGATAGACTTGCTCCTGGTTTGAATGTTAACCAGCATCTTGGGGACAGTATCGGTAGCCAGACAGAGATCAACTAAGGAGAGATTGGCCAGGAGAAAATACATAGGAGTGTGGAGGTGAGAGTCAGCGCCGATGGCCAGGATGACCAACAAGCTCCCCACAACTGTGATCACATACATGCAGAGGAACAGAGAAAAGAGGACAGGTTCATGTTCTGGCTTCTCCGAAAGTCCCAAGAGGATGAATTCAGATGCACTGGTGTGGTTTTGTCGCTCCATGTGCTTCGCTCTTCTCGAAGTATTAAAAGTAGAAGTTAAGGAACAGTATGAAGATATGTTTGGAGGTAAAACAGGTTAACTTCCCAGTTTGTAACTGAGCTATTTACAGAACCTTGAAATTCGGTTAGTGTTTATATTACCTCACTCTTTGAGGTTTAAATTCAAAATCCCCGAATATTCCCATGGTACATAAATATGTGAAATGGATGTGTCATGGATTCTTTTTTCTCTTTTTAATTAATGTTTTTATTTTTGAACTTAAAATACAATTATACCATATTCGACTTTCTCTTTTCTTCCTTAAAGCCCCTCCCCCATTTACTGTCCTTCCCCTCCCCACACTCTCTTGGATTCATGGCGTCTGGCATTTTTTTCCTTTGTTACATGTAGTTTTATGAATATATTCCTAAACATATAAATATAATTTATATCAGACCATATAATGTTACTTGTATGTATATAATTTCTTGACTGGGAACACTGCAGAAGAGAGATTTGAAAATTTTTATATTTTGCTTTTTTATTTGTGTCTATGTGCTTGTTGTACAAAGTATACACATGCACATGGTGTGTACATGATTGTGTGAGTGAGAAGAAGGCATTGGATATTTTTACTCCCTGCCGCTTTCTCTCCTCCCTGCCCTCTTTTTTGTTGAGACAGTTTCTAACTGACTTGCTCTCTATTGCTTTTTTCTCTCCTTTCTTTTTTGTTCAGTCAGAGTTACTGACCCTGAATGTTGTCATTTCATCTAAATTCACTTGCCAGTGTGATACTAAGATCCTCCTGTCTCCACCCCCAGACTCTGTGGTATAGGCAAGCAAAGTCATGTCCAGTTTTCACATGACTACTGGAAATTTGAATTCCTGTTCTCTTGCTTTCACTGCAAGTGTTTTTCCCCACTGAGCCATACTTCTAGACTTCATTCCAGGTTTTTGAAGGGAGAACTACTAAAGGATGAACTAGTGAAATCCAGAAAAATGTGATATCCATGAATCAATTGTCAGCCACGAAGTATCTTTGTAGATAAAAATGTTACAAACAAAACATTGAGTTGCAAATACTTGGCAATAGTAAAAAAAGAAAATGCATGTTATGAAGGTGGACTAAAATGTGAAGCAATCAATAAACACATGAAAACATGCTCACAGCCATTAGCTATCAGAGAAAAGCAAACAGAAATTACAGTAAAAATGATCTTACCCTGGTTGTGTAGTTAAAATATATAACATGTATGAATAAAACTGTTAATACAAAACTCATTACTTTAGAACAATTATATACTGATAATTTTTTAAATGGATGGTGAAATGACTCAGTATATAAAGATACTTGCTACTAAGCCTGATGACCTGAATTTGATCTTTAACACGCATATGGTGAAAGGAGAGAACTGACTCCTTTGAGTTGTCCCCTGACCACCACACATGTGCTGTAATGTCCAGATTATCTATAAATAAATAAATAAATAAATAAATAAATGCTAAACTAATAAAAATTATGTATATAATAATTAAAATGAAGAAAAAGGAAAAGGTAGCATATTATTAAACAAATAAGAAAACGACAAGACCAAAACCCAGAAAGACAGGGAGACATGGTACACATAAGTGCAGCATTTTGGAGGTCAAGACAGGGGAATCCAGAATTCAAGAACCAATTTGCTGGCATAATGATATTGAGGCCAATCTGGCATGTAGAAAATTTGCCTTAAGCAAAAATAAAAAATATAAACAAAGTAATTTCTGGTATGAATGTGGAGAAAGAGGAGCCCTTACATAGTAGTGAAGATTAGTGTAGTCATTATGAAACACAGGAAGATTTTTTCAAATAAATTAAAAAATATATATACAAGTCATGCTCAAAATACATTGTATAGTTTCACGAAATTCTCAAATAATCAGTAAAAATTCTTTAAAATGGCAAACACAAAAATGTTTAGGAAAAGAAAAAACCCACAGAAATGTTAGTTATTTAAAAATTATTCAAAAAATGTATCATTCCCTTGTTACAAATATCCAGCTATATCCTCCTGATAAATACCTAGGTAGGAAAAAAGGCAAGAAAGAGCATGTGCTTATTCCACTCATGATTGGGATAGGACAGGAAAAGGATGGAAAGCAGACATAAAAAGATTCAGATTGAACAATGTCCAAAATTTTTAGAGCTACATATATGAAAAGAATGAACCTACAAATGAAGAACTCTACTTGGTCAAATGGGTGGAGTTTACATTTATTGCATGGTAAACCCCCAAGATGGAATGCTTACTGCTATATTCTTTAAATTTGAACTCAAAAAATGACCATCATACTGGCAGCAGCTGCAGCCGCCGTCGCAGCTTCTGGAGCAGCAGCAAGTATCTCTGTAAGGAACAGAGATAGTGGAGGAAAGCTGAGGCTAAATAAATAATCCTGCAGGAGGACTCCTTAACCTGTCTCAAAATATAAATCACACATCTTCATGCTTTGCCTTGTGGCTTCCTATAAATTATGGAAACTGCTAAGGAGATGGATATCTCAGCTGATGACATACTTCCTGTGTAAATGGAGGGCCTGATTTTGGACACTCAAAACTCACATACAAGTTTTCACATGATGAGTATATGTAATCCTGGGCCAGGATTTCAGAGAAAAGGGGCTTCAGTGAACTCACTGGTGTCAGCTTAGCTGAATCAGTGACTTCTAGATTCAGTGAAAGACCCTGTTGCAAAAGAGTAAGCCCCCCTGTTCCATTATTCCTATCTGCTCCCTTATATCACTGTTTTTTTCTCCTCTCCCTCAAAAATTCCCTTGCTAGCTTCTTACTTATTTCCTTATGAGTATGTCTATGTCAAACAGTATATATATATTTTCTGAAGACTTAAATATTAGCATGCAAATGTAATGCTTTCTGAGTCTGTGTTATCGCACTAAAAATGATTGTTTCCAGCTCCATCAATTTACCAGAGAATTTCATTTTTCTTAATTCCAGCATAGATGGGGAAGTGGGCACATAATTCCACCAGTACCTAAAGAGGTACTGGCAATTTATAGCTGTTGGTACAGGGCTAATCAGTTTTCTTTAAGGATATGGCTCCTGGAAGGTTGAACAAGCTTCAGTGGATGGTCACATTCTGTTACAAATACATGGGTAACAGAATTTGGACTTGGGTTACAGATTAAAGAGGAAACAAAGTTTGGGTAGCTGAAGAAGGTAGGGGTGAATCAGAGAGGAGTTGGGAGAAGATAATGAATATGATCAAAATACACTATATGAATACTAATAAAAAATAAGACAGAAAGATTGAGGAAAACACTTGACATTGACACTCATGCCACAGCAGGGGCCCAGGAGTGAAAATTTGAACTAGTTGTCTTTCTAGTTGAGTCAAACTGTGAATAAACCATTAAAAGTTTTGGGCAGGTTTCTAAATTTATTATCACACAGGGGAGCTATGGACTCAAGTTTCTGGTTACACAACTCTCTTAAATCAAGGGTCCTATTAGCTTTGAATTTATTATTTTTAAAGTAATACCTAAGTACCCCTTCTCTTCTACCTGATCCAACCTGAAAACAATTGAATTTCTGTTACTTTGTTATCTTCACATCCTCATTGGTATTTATTTACTCACAACAGGAATAATTACTGGTGATTGCCACATATCAAGCTTTGGGCTTCCTGATTGGAATGATAACCTGAAAATACACAGACCCTGAATTCAAGACATTTGAAATTAAGTCCGCTTGGGGCTTTTAATTTTTGTAGAAATTATCTTATCTAGATAATAAAACTGGCACAGGATTAGTGAAGATCCAGTAAGAGAAGACTACTTTTAGTCAAGTGAGTAAAATCTCTGGCTGTGGTGAAGACATGACATCTATTTCATAGGTCAGTGACGTGGATAAAGGACAACCCTTGAGGAAGGCAGGACCAGCCCTAGAAGGTGGGTCCACTGAATTCCTTCTAAAAAGATAGAGGAACCAGCTACTTAATGAGATAGTTTGCTTTTTTCTTCACAAAATTTCTGCTCCATAGGACTGTCTCTATGAGGCACCTGGAGGTTCTGTTGTCTCTCAGCCTTTCTGAGGTCTGAATCAGAAATACCTGCTTTGTTCCCCCTTCTCTTCTGTCTCTTTCAAGTAGTGCTGATCAGAGCCTGAAGCATGCTTTCTCTGTTTCTTTGCTGTTTTTCCCTCTTTCCCTAAGCTCCCCTTTTGGCCCCTTAAATGCTTGTCCACAGGGTAGCTGGCATTCATTATGGCCTAATGAAAATGGATTGTTTTTCTTTCCCTTCCCCATCTTCTTTCCCTCATGGAGATGCTGGGATTTAAAGCTTGCCTGCCCTACTGTTTTCCCCGTTCAATTTTCATAACGTTGTCCTCAAGCTTTTGTTTGTGTCTATTCTTAAAGTCTTTTATCAAGATGACCAAGAACTCTACTAAGGCATATAGATTTTGTTAATAACATGCAGTGACCCTGTGAGACTCCTTAAAATTTCTGATAACAAAGGGCAGAAACATAATTTCTTCATAAAAATAAAATATTTTTGATTAAGTGCTTCCTATAAAAATAGCCACTAAATAGTTTATTTATTTGTTTTTTGTTGTTGCTTATTTGTAGCAATGGGGTTTGAACTAGGGTCATGTAAATGTTAGATAAGAGTTTTACTACTGAATAACATACCCAGGCTAGACTTTTTATATATTTCTACTGTGAGTCAGGGTCTCACTAAGCCACCAAGGCTGGCCTTGGATTAGATAAGTAATGAGCTGGTCTTGACCTTCCAGTCCTTCTTCTTTAACTCCCTGCTTAGCTGGGATTGTAGGCACAAACTTGCAACATACCTGGAATGCTAACTTCTTTTATCACTTTCCACTTACAATAATAACCCTAAGAGATGAATGTTCTGTCACATAGGAAGTGAAGGCATGATGAAAATTAGTAGAACAACAGATAGGATTTTATAGAGAGCAGGCAGTAAAATTAATCCAAGAATTCTAAATTTAGAGGGTATGTTTGCCATCTATATTTTCTAAATTGTACAGGAGTTGATATGTTTATTGTTTGGAGGGAAGGGAACTCTAAGGACATTTTTTCAAATTATGAGGGAACATTCTTAATGAGTCACAGGGTACAGGTGCTGGGATCTGAACTCTGGTCCTCATGATTGAGTAGCAAGTGTTTTTATCTGTGGAAGCATTGCTACAGCCTCCATAACCTTAATGGATCTCCATGAACCACCTGAAGCAGTATGACTATTTAGGAAACGTATCTGGGTAAATCATGACTTTTAGAAGCTTTAGTATCTGTATGATACCTTTGGATTTCTCATTATTGTTCATTGTGCAAAGTCTAAATATTTTATATTATAAACCTCAGGGCCATTAGCTGGCTCAGCCAGCAAAAGTCTTGCACTGCAAGGCTTAGTGATCTGATTTTAATTTCTGTAACCCACATTAAAAAATAGGATGTAGCGGCTGGCACTTGTAATCTTAGCACTCTTAAGACGAGACTGAGGGAAGAGTCAGGAGTATTGGCCAGAAGGTTATATACTCACTTATATCTGCATACTAGCCCAAGGGGCATGTCCCACGAAAGCCTCACTTACCAGAGGGGAGAACATCCTATTGGGACTCTAAATGAGAGAAGCATGGGAGAATAGCAAAGTAGAAGGATCCAGAGGGGCCTAGAAACCTACAAGTAGAACATTATGATAGGCAGATTTGGGCCCAGGGGTCCCGTCAATTGTAAGGCACCAGCCAAGGACAATATAGGCGGTAACTTTAAACCCCTACCCAAATCTAGCCAATGGTCAGAACATTCTCCACAGTTGAGTGGAGAGTGGGATATGACTTTCTCACGTATTCTGGTGCCTCACATTTGACCATGTCCCCTGGAGGGGGAGATCTGGTGGCACTCAGAGGAAGGACAGCAGGTTACCAAGAAGAGACTTGATACCCTATGAGCATATACAGGGGGAGGTAATCCCCCTCAGGAACAGTCATAGGGGAGGGGAATAAGGGGAAAATGGGAGGGAGGGAAGAATGGGAGGATACAAGGGATGGAATAACCATTGAGATGTAACAAGAATAAATTAATAAAATAAATAAATAAATAAATAAATACAGTGTAGTAGCAGGAACAACAAGAGGGTCCTTGGCTCAAACAAACAAACAGAAAACAAGGTGAATTTCTGAAAAGCAGTTCTCTGATTTCTTCACAAACATCATGGTACACATATGTCCTCATATGTCCTCTCAACTAAAGTAGACACCCTCCCCCACTAAAATAAATCTTTAGAAAAAATCTTCTAGATCTTTGGTAAATTTATGCTTTCAGATAATACTTCTCCTTACAGGCTTACGTGTTTGGGGGAAATAGGCTATTTTCAAATCATCTTTAGCATTTCCTGTTTCTAAGTAGTTTTACATTCTATAACATCTAATAAAAATCTTAACATAACAGCTTTTATAATGAACAAATTTCTCATATGTTAAATCATTGTAATAGCAAATTGTGAAGTAGTATTTGTGATATGTCATATGTACTCATAACTATATATTAGCCATATAGAACAGGATAACCATACTACAATCCACAGACCCAAAGAAGCCAAGGAGAGACCAAAGGAAAGTCCTTGAATCTCACTCACAACAGGAAATACAATAATCATCCAAAGTAGATGGAGGGAGGGAACTGGCTGAGAGAAATTGTGGAGAGGATAAGAGGAGTAGGGATCAGGTGGGCAGATAGAAAAAAAGTGTGGGTGAGGAGAAGAACTGGGAGAGAGAAAAGAAATGGGGGTGCATATCTGGAACATGAGAGGCTCTACGGAGACTAGCTGAGACTCCAAGCAATGAGTGTTTAGGAGCATAAAGTAGATACCTCTTGTAGCCAGGTGGGACTCCCAGGGGAAGGAGGGGGACACCAACCCACACATAAAGCTTAAAAACCACACATAAAAACCCAAAATATTTCTTGTCTACAAGAAGTGTAGGGACAAAGTTGAGACATGTTGATAGAATGGCAAACCAGTGATTCATCTAACTTGAGTCCCACACCACAGGAGCAAGCAGACCACTATTAATGATACTCTCTTATGCTTGCATTCAGGAGTTTAGCATAACTGTCTTCTGAGAGGCTTCACCTGGCAGCTGATGGAGATAGATACAGAGTTCCAAGGCTAATTGAGAGGCTTGTGGAAGAGAGTGAGGAAGGATATAGGGAGCTAGGGGGGTTGAGGACACCACAGGATGACCTACAGAGTAATCTAATTTGGGCCCACAGGGGCTCACAGAGACGGACAGACAAACAAAGGAACTTTCTTGGACAGAAGTTAGACAGACCTCCTATATATATGTAGAGAATGTGCAGCTTGGTCATCACGTGGGTTGCTTAACAATACGGGACCCTGAATCTACTGGTTCACTTTCCCTGCCTTGTCACTCCCCACTGAGAAAGAATGTCCTCAGTCCTGTAGTGACTTGAAATGCCAGGGTGATTGGTACTAATGGAGGCCCTTTCCTTCTCTGGGAAGAAGGAGAGGGGGAGATGCATGTGAGGAGGGCCTAGGGGTGGGACTGGAAGGAGAGGAGGGAGGGCACTGGGATTGGGACATAGAGTAATTAAATAAATAGTCTTACCTCTTTCTCTCTTCCTCTCTCTGTCTGTCTGTCTGTTTGTTTATCTCTGGGATACCCCTCCCCCCTTACCTTCTTTCCCCATGCTCACTTAATAGACCTCATATAATACAAAAATTGGATGGAGAAAAGAAAGTACAAGGCATATTATTAGAGATATGGAGAAGAAAAGAAGAAGAAGGAGAAGAAGAAGGAGAAGGAGGAGAAGAAGAGAAAAAGATAAAAAATAATAACAGTTATTTAACATAATCAAAGTATTACAAATGTGAATAGGAATATATTTGCAGATAGCATATGCCTCACGAAGACATTAAAATATATTACATTGCAGTGTAGTAATTCAACTACAAGAGATGAAAATTTTTATATACTAAGTAGGACTAAAGAATATCATTTGATGAAATTAGTAACTGATTCAGTAAACTGATTTCCTATATCTTCTTTATAAGACCCTTACGTTCTTGCCTCTCCACTCTTTCACACCTTATTCTTCTAGAGGTCAGGGAAAACCTTCAGGAATAGGAGAACTCAAGTATATCTTTAGTATTCTCATTGGATCTACCTACTCTCAAGGAAGTACTGTTCTGATCCCATCTGGAACAT
The DNA here is from genome assembly GCF_903995435.1 of Acomys russatus. Taxonomy (NCBI): domain Eukaryota; kingdom Metazoa; phylum Chordata; class Mammalia; order Rodentia; family Muridae; genus Acomys; species Acomys russatus. The sequence continues at coordinate 14,025,578 of NC_067150.1, forward strand.
TAGCTTTGTGTAAAGGCCCTCAAACTTTAAGAGACTACAAGTATTTCTTTATTTATTTTGTATGTATGTGGGTGCATGTATGACATGGTGTGGATGAGGATGTCAGAGGATTGCTGGCAGAAGTTGGTTTTCTCCTTTCACTGTATAGGTTTTGAGAATAGAACTCAGGTTGTTAGTCTTAGTAGAAAAGATATTTTCCACTAAGTCTTCTCACTATGCTCATCTTAAAGGATTTAGAAGAGGCACCCAAGATCTCCAGGGGTTTTCAAAGAATCAACAGGAGAATAACTAAAGTTCTGTTGACAGAACAATTCTTTGTATCCTTCCATTCCTTGGCAAGATGGAATATGGATGCTGAAGAATTGAACTACTTGTTAGCCAAACTTGGGTACTATGCTCAGTGTCAGAAATGATAAGAAAGATATCATTTCAGCAAGGTGAAAGGAAAGAACCAACTTCCAAAGTTGTCCAAATACCTCTACACTCATTCCATGACATGGGTGCACATGTGAACATACACATAAAAAACAAAACTTGCTGAATAAATGACTGATTAAATATTTTTTAAAAACTATGGTTTAAACTTGGCAAAAGTGAGTATTTCAACATTTATGATAACATAAATCCCATCTATCATCAATTTTGTGAGCAGTTGGCTCGTTCTCTGATTTTTCTCTCTTTTTATCCACCCAAGATACTCCTATCACTTACTTGGTAGTTTTTCTTCTTTGGCACACCATCATGCAGTCATTCTCTATACTGACTGAGTTTTTTCCTTTCTGAAGATAAATGAAGAAGTTAATCTTGCTTCTTGGAAAGTTTTCTTTGGGCCAGAAGGATGCCACACAGTGATCATGTAGGTATCCTTCTGGCCCAAAGAACAAATGAAGCCAAGGTACAGGATAAATTATAAGAACTAAGGGAATATTTACAGTTTCATTAGGAAGTTAATTCCCAAGACTTCTTGTTAGACAAATTGTCCAATTTCATCTTGATTCCCTAAATAGTTAAATTTCCTATGGGGCTGAAACAGTTGTAAGAAGCCCTCATGGACCACTGTAAATCTTCAAGAGGTACATGATGGGAAAGGGATAGCTTCTGCACTTTCTCTGTACTATCTCACTTGTGAACAAACTCATTTACTCGCAAACAATTTAAAACATTTTACTGATAAGTCAGTTCTAGTCTGCTTCTAACCATCCTACTCAGCTACACTTCTCAAGTCCTTCTCCAAGGTGTATTGTAATGAGTCTACTGGACCTCCCCATCCACTCCTTCTGCAAATCTACCAGCTTAAGCCTCTGTCCCACTTGTAGTGCCTGGGGCTAGTCTGACTGCCAGCACCTGTGCTTCAGCCCACTTCTAGATTTCTGCCGGCCATGTTCCCTACGTGAAACTATAGGCCCATTCTGTAGTGCTTGGACCTCCCCAAGCAGGAGAACTTCTCACACTCTTCTCCAGAGTTGGCCAGGAGACCCTGTCACATATCCTGTGTCTTGGCTAGCATGACCTCCCTTGCCTACACCACAAATGATCCCCAGGCTTCTGCCAAGACCCTCACTACCTATTACCAATCCCAGACCCCTCTCATATCACATTCAACTTTGCCACCCAGCTGGGTCTGCACTCAAACTTCAGGAGTGGACCAAGAAGCAGGTTCTGCACACTAGTCCTCTTTCCTCTGTCTGCCTGATTTCATTCTAACCTTTAGGCTGAAACTACCTCTACATCCTCTTTTCATCTCCAACCTTCTCTGAGCATAACAGATGTAAAAATAAATAAGTTCACACATCAAGATCTCATGGAAAAATATCAAGAATGGAAAAGATTATGCAACAGCCTACTCTTCCATGACTTGACCAACATTTCAGCCTATTAAACCCCATGTCTCCATACAAAAGTCTGAAATGGGGTACTCCAGACCTGGGACAAATAGCTCCAGGTTCTCCCAGCAGTCCTAGGTCCCTACTTGCTGCAGGACAGAGTTGACAAATGCTGTCCTCTACCCCAAATGTTCAGGAAATGGAATATATAATATGGACATTTTGTTGCTGTTGCCTTTTCTCTCTTGTTTATCCCTTACCTACATTATATAAAAGGGAGGAATGTTAGGATTCTGTCCATTCTGCCAACTTGTGATGTCATTTTCTACCTGCCATGGGGTGTAGCTCTACGCAGGGATATATAAAAAAACAGACCCATCTCCCGCCCCCCTTCTCTTATTCTCTCCTACCTCCTCTCTCTTCCTGGAGTCCTCTGTTTCTGTCTCTCTTTCTCTGGGGTACCCCCCTTTACTTCTCTACCCAAGCTAACATAATAAGCTTCTTCATATAATAAAGAAGAATATAAAAAAAATAGGCCAGTGTCTTATTTTCAAATACTTCCAGCTCTGTAGGTGTTTGCCAATGAAAACTACCTCTATGAACCATAGAACACAGAACATTAAAAAAACCATAAACCTCATCAAAGATACCAAGGAGTTTAAAAAAGATATAAAGACACAGCACATTGAGATTGAAGAGAATAAGCTTATGGAGAATAAATGCTGAGAAATACCCAGGAAAACACATACATAAAGCTGATGGAAAGACCAGACCACACCTGCCTGAAGATTATGTAGGTTACCTCTGCTTGGACCTCCTCCACTTTCTCAGTACTTCTCCCACATAATCCCTAATGCCCCTCTCCTCATCGGCATATCTTAGCCCCAAACTTGGGGAGAGACTCTCAGTTGGACCAGAAGCCACACAAGCCACCAGAACTGCAGGTAGGCTGCCTACCTGCAGACCTCAGTGGGCCCTCCATTACTACCCCCAATCCACTCCATATGTCCTTGTCCCAGGCTCCAACTTGGCCAGAGAATCCCATCTCTACAAGAGCCTTGCCTGTCACCAAAATTGGCAGGCCCCAACTCAGGTGGACACCCTTTGCTCAACCACAAGTCACACAGGCCAAAGACCAGAGAGGAAACAGAAAGCAAGAAACAGAACATCCACCCAATAAAGACAAACCCAGAAACCAGTACTTAGACCTATAATCACTCCAAAGCCAGAGGCTTATATGGCCATACCAAAATGCAATAAACAACAGCTAGGGCACTATATCATTGCCAGAGCCCAGCTATCACACTACAGCTTACAAGCCCTGAATATTCCAAGAGAGCTAAAGGACAATGAAAACAACTTAAAATCAACTTTTGGCTTAATCGTGTATCCAGCTAATTTGCTGAACATTTTTATCAACTGTAAGAGTTCACTGGTGGAATTATTAGGAACTCTTATTTGTACTATTTTATCATCTGTGAATAACAACACTTTGGATTTTTTTCCCCAGTTTGTACCCCCTTGCTCTGCTTCAGGTGTCTTGTTGCTCTAGATAAGATTTCTTTTTTTTAAATTAATTTATTCTTTTTTTTATTAATTTATTCTTGTTACACCTCAATGTTTATCCCATCCCTTGTATCCTCCCATTCTTCCCTCCCCCCCATTTTCCCATTATTTCCCTCCCCTATGACTGTTCCTGAGGGGGATTACCTTCCCCTGTATATGCTCATAGGGTATCAAGTCTCTTCTTGGCAACCTGCTGTCCTTCCTCCGAGTGGCACCAGGTCTCCCCCTCCAGGGGACATGGTCAAATGTGAGGTACCAGAGTACATGAGAAAGTCATATCCCACTCTCCACTCAACTGTGAAGAATGTTCTGACCATTGGCTAGATCTGGGTAGGGGCTTAAAGTTTACCGCCTGTATTGTTCTTGGCTGGTGCCTTAGATTGAGCGGGACCCCTGGGCCCAAATCTGCCTATCATAATGTTCTACTTGTAGGTTTCTAGGCCCCTCTGGATCCTTCTACTTTGCTATTCTCCCATGCTTCTCTCATTTAGAGTCCCAATAGGATGTCCTCCCCTCGGTCCCAGTTTCCTGGTAAGTGAAGGCTTTCGTGGGACATGCCCCTTGGGCTAGTATGCAGATACAGGTGAGTACATACCATTTGATTCTTTCTGCTTCTGGCTTAACTCACTCATTATGATCATTTCTAGCTCAATCCATTTATCCACAAATTTCGGGAATTCTTTGCTTTTAATAGCTGAGTAGTATTCCATAGTGTATATGTACCACAGTTTCTTTATCCATTCTTCTACTGATGGACACTTAGGCTGTTTCTATGTTCTGGCTATTATGAATAAGGATGCTATGAACTTGGTTGAGCAAATTTTCTTGTTGTGTGCTGGAGCATCTTCTGGGTATATTCCGAGGAGTGGAATAGCTGGGTCTTGAGGAAGCCTTATTCCCATTTTTCTGAGATAGCACCAGATAGATTTCCAAAGTGGCTGTACTAGTTTGCATTCCCACCAGCAATGAAGGAGTGTTGCTCTCTCTCCACATCCTCGCCAGCATGTGGTGTCACTTGAATTTTTGATCTTAGCCATTCTGATGGGTGTAAGATGGAATTTCAGAGTTGTTTTGATTTGCATTTCCCTGATGACTAAGGAGGTTGAGCATTTCTTTAAGTGTTTCTCATCCACTTGATATTCCTCTGTTGAGAATTCTCTGTTTAGTTCCAAGCCCTATTTCTCAATTGGGTTATTTGGTTTGGTGGTGTTTAGCTTCTTGAGTTCTTTATATATTTTGGATATTAGACCTTTGTCAGATGTAGGGTTGGTGAAGATCTTTTCCCAGTCTGTAGGCTATCGCTTTGTTCTCTTGACAACGTCTCCTGCCTTACAGAAGCTTCTCAGCCTCATGAGGTCCCACTTGTTAATTGTTGACATTAAGGCCTGGGCCGTTGGTGTTTTGTTCAGGAAGTTGTCTCCTGGGCCTATATGTTCCAGGCTCTTCCCCACTTTTTCTTCTAAGTGATTTGGTGTCTCTAGTTTTATGTGGAGGTCTTTAATCCACTTGGATTTGATTTTTGTGAAAGGAGACAAATATGGATCCAGTTGCATTTTTTTTACACATAAATCTCCAGTTAGACCAGCACCATTTCTTGAAGATGCTATCCTTTTTCCATTGAATGGATTTGGCTTCTTTGTCAAAAATCAAGTGACCATATGTGTGTGGATTCATATCTGGGTCTTCGATTCGATTCCACTGATCAACCAGCCTGTTCCTGTGCCAGTACCATGCTGTTTTAATTACTATTGCTTTATAGTACAGTTTGAAATCAGGTATGGCGATTCCTCTGGAGCACCTTTAATTGTACAAGATTGTTTTAGCTATTCTGGGTTTTTTGTTTTTCCATATGAAGTTCGGAATTGAACTTTCAATGTCTTTAAAAAATTGCGTAGGTATTTTGATAGGGATTACATTGAATCTGTAGATTGCTTCTGGTAGGATGGCCATTTTTACTATGTTAATTCTCCCGATCCATGAGCAAGGAAGATCATTCCATCTTCTCATGTCATCTTCAATCTCTTTCTTGAGAGTTTTGAATTTTTTTCAAACAAGTCCTTCACTTGCTTAGTTAGAGTGACTCCTAGATATTTTATATTGCTTGTGGCTAATGTGAAGGGTGTGGCTTTCCTAATTTCTTCCTCTGCAAGCTTGTCATTTGTGTAAAGAAAGGCTACAGACTTTTTTGAGTTAATTTTGTATCCAGCTAATTTGCTGAAGGTGTTTATCAGCTTTAGGAGTTCTCTGGTGGAATTTTGAGGGTCACTTATGTACACTACCATATCACCTGCAAATAGGGATAATTTGACTTCCTCCTTTCCCATCTGGATCACCTTGATCTCCTTTTGTTGTCTTATTGCTCTGGCTAGAACTTCGAGTACTATATTGAAGAGATATGGAGAGAGTGGGCAGCCTTGCCTTGTTCCCGATTTTAGAGGAATTTCCTTGAGTATCTCACCATTTACTTTGATTTTGGCTATTGGCTTGTTGTATATAGCCTTTATTATGTTGAGGACAGTGCTTTGTATCCCCAGTCTCTCTAAAACTTTAAACATGAATGGGTGTTGGATTTTCTCAAATGCTTTCTCTGCATCCAAGGGGATGATCATGTGGTTTTTTATTTTCAGTTTGTTTATATTGTGGATTACGTTGATGGATTTCCATATATTAAACCATCCCTGCATGGCTGGAATGAAGCCTACTTGGTCATGATGAATGATATCTTTGATGTGTTCCTGTATTCGTTTTGCAAGTATTTTATTTAGTATTTTTGCATTGATGTTCATGAGAGAAATTGGTCTGAAATTCTCTTTCTTTGTTGAGTCTTTGTGAGGTTTAGGTATCAATGAGACTATGGCCTCATAGAATGAATTTGGTAATTTTCCATCCATTTCTATCTTTTGGAGTAGCTTGAAGAGTATCGGTAGTAGCTCGCCCTTGAAGGTCTGGTAGAATTCTGCAGTGAAACCATCTGGCCCTGGGCTTTTTTTGGTTGGGAGACCATCGATGATTGCTTCTATTTCTGTAGGGGAAATGGGACTATTTAGCTTGTTTATCTGTTCTTCATTCAACTTTGGCAAGTGAAATTGATCAAGAAAATCCTCCATTTCCCTTAGATTTTCAAATTTTGTGGCGTATATGCCTTCAAAGTAGGATCTTATGATTCTTTGAATTTCTTCAGTGCCTGTTGTTATGTCTCCCTTTTCATTTCTGATTTTGTTGATTTCAATACTGTCTCTCTGTCTTTTAGTTAGTTTGGCTAATGGTCTGTCTATCATGTTGATTTTCTCAAAGTACCAGCTCTTGGTTTTGTTGATACTTTGGACTGTTTTCTTAGTTTCTAATTTGTTAATTTCAGTCCTGAGTTTGATTATTTCCAGATGTCTACTCCTCTTGGGTGTTTCTGCTTCTTTTTTTTTTCTAGGGCTTCCAGTTGTATCGTTATGATGCTTATGTGCAATGTTTCCAATTTCTTTTTAAAGGCACTTAGTGCTATGAATTTTCCTCTTAGCACTGCTTTCAATGTATCCCACAAATTTGGGTACGTTGTTTGTTCATTTTCATTGAATTTCAGAAAGTCCTTGATTTCTTTCTTTATTTCTTCCCTGACCCAGGTGTCATTTAGCAGAGAGTTGTTTAGTTTCCACATATGTGTAGGATTTTTGTTATTTCTGTTGTTGTTGAATTGCAGCCTAAGAGCATGGTGATTTGATAGGATACAAGGTATTGTTTCAATCCTCTTGTATCTATTGAGGCTTGCTTTGTGACCTACGATGTGATCAATTTTGGAGAAGGTTCCATGGGGTGCAGAGAAGAAGGTGTATTCTTTCTTGTTTGGGTGAAAGGTTCTCTCACATGTTTGGCTGCATCCTCCTGCATTTGATTACGAATTTTATTTGTTTTCTCCATTATCATCCTCATTACTAAGGATTTGAGGTCATTTTCTTGTATTTCCGTTGTATTTGAGTTCTCTGGGTATTTTCTTTGGGATAGCTGGAAACTGTAGACCCCATGTTGTTTTGGGGATTTTTGCATATGCTTCTACGCTGTCTTTTAGACATCTTGGTGTCTTTGTTTTTGTTGGGTAGCTTCCAGAGTTGGATGGAGGTTGTCTGACGATAGATTCTCTTTTTTTCTCACAATTTCCGTAGGCTAGAAACTCTGATACTTCACTGGTGTGGATGGCAGGAGGTTAGCCCTGTCATTTTGGTCTCTCACAGCCAGTGATCCTCAGCTCCCCTGTGCTGTGAGTCCTGCAATCGATCTGCGTCTCTGAATGCGGGTTGGGTCAGGCCAAGGTATCCACAGCCTTCTGTGTCCCCTGCCAAGTCATCGCCATCTTGGATCCCTCCTAACTCCTCTATTTATCATTTAGATGAACTTAGATACACTTTTTCTTATTTGTAACAAAAGGTGTTTTAATAGTTTAATCTGTAACTTCTGAATTAACAAAAATAACTGTACTTGTGGTAGCATTATTGGATTTAGAATATTCAATTATTACAATGTTTTATTTATAAACATATTTTTATAATTGCCTTCTCCTTAGATACTCCTAGTGTTGCTCCATACATAATCATTTATTCTAATAATAAATGGATACACATTATCTGCTAAAAGTCTGCCTGTCTATTATGAAGTTGAGACTCATTTTACATATGATTGAACAGTTAATTATCTCTCTTGTGACATGTTTGTGATGTTGCAGTAATATTAAATGTCCTTTATTTTATTACAGTTGTGTATGTGTACGTGTGTTTGTGTGTGTGTGGTCTCGAGCCAGCCAATGTCCTCATGTACTGAATCATCTCCCAGTGATTTTTATCCAGATTTTAAAATGATTCTTAAAAGATGAAGTTGTGTCTGTGTTCTGTGTATCCGTGGCTTAGAAATATATATTAGCTAATACATCCAGATAGTATGATTCCCAACTCATATTGAACACATTTTCTTTCAATTCACTCTAGTATTTTACTGAATGGTTTCATAATAATGGAATTTTTATATCACCCTGAGCTAAGTAACATGACTCAGTAATACTATCTAACTCAAAGCCCTGCATATATGTGTTAGTTATAAAGTATTTCATCATTAGTTGTTTCTACTCATGATCACATAAAAATGGAATCTCAGAGTTCTTTAGATTTGCCTTTCTTTGTTCACTAAGGATGTTGAGCATTTCTTTAAAAGTTTCTTGGCCATTCAAGATTCCTCTGTTGAGAATTGTGTTTACCTCTGTGCCCAATTTCTAATTTAATTATATTGTTTGTTGGTTTTGATCTTTTGAATCCTTTACATATTTTCATATTAGCCCTTTGTCTGAGGTAAGATTAGTGAAGATTTTTTTTATCACAGTCTGTGGACTGTTGTCTCATTCTATAAAGTATTCTTTATCTTACAGAAGCTTTTCAGTTTCATGAGGTTACTTTATTAACTGTTGACCTGAGACCTTGAAGTTCTGTTGAGAAAATTGTCTCCTGTGCGAATGAATTCAAGGCTCTTCCCCACTTTCTCTTCTAATAGATTTAATGTATCTGGTGTTATGTTAAGATCTTTGATCCACTTAGACTTGAATTTTGTGTGGGATGGGAAATATGAATCTAATTAAATTTTCTACATGTAGACATCAAGTTAGATCAGTGGATTTTACTCCTTACTATATAATTTCCTGAGATTACTGCTTATACTAAGATTTGATGGCAGCCATCATTATTCATTAAGGCATATTTCCAGCACTGAGTTTCATACTTTAAATCAGAAATGGAATAATAAAACCATATGCAGAAGATACTAGATCTTAAGTCTCCCATGTCTGTCTTCAGTGCCTTGTAAAAATGATAGAACAGCAATTACTTTCATAGTTTTCCTTTTTTCCTCAAATATATTGAATTTGTGGACATGGCTGTTCAGTATTGTCTTAACTGTTGACTCTTGTGGAAATACCCAACCACTAGAAGTGATGACAATTCATAGGCGGTTGGGTATTGTTACAGTTATGTTTATATAACTGTGATTGCTTCTCTTAGTTTCTCTGTAAACCTGGCTATCACAAAAGTAACTGAGACTCTTATTTTTGTTTAACAATAAGCTTCACAGCACAAGAACTGAGAAGGGACTACTCAATTCTTAACCTTCTATGCTAATGTGTGTTCATCCAGTGTTCATCCAAGCAGTACTTGCACTTTGTAGATTTCCTGCTCCAGCTTCTTTCTCCTGATGTTTCATGGACCTCTGTCTGTGATTGAATCTCCTACTCTAAGTCCTCCTCCCTTGACTAGCAGGAAGTCCAGCCCTATTCTCTACCAAGCTCAGTCACTTGATGTAAGCTATTTTATAGGCATACCAGGAGACTATTAGGGAGCAGTGTTTGCACACTACTAAGACAGGAAATTCTCAGAACAAGGATTATAATCAGATATGGAAGTATTTTGAAATCATCATTTGAATTACATAATAAACTTTTGCCTACAGGGTACTACTTAAGTTAAGAAATCTAGATGAACATAAGCAACCCAGAAATCAGATAGCTTGAAAGCATAGACTTCCTGTGCTCTTACGTGTGGATGTCATATGCTTAGTTCCTTGAGTTACTGCCTCAACAGATTTGAAATTATGAACTGTATGCTGGAACCATGATCTGGTCAAGCCTTTCCATTTATTAGTTGCTTATTGTCAGGAAATTTTATAACATCATCAGAAGTGAGCATAGAGCAGGTGGTTTTCTTCTCTTTCTTTTAGAATTTGTTCTATATCTTACACCAACATTAGATCAGAAGCACAGCAAAGGCATTAACCATGGGAGAAAAATCTACCATATATTTGGAGGAAACTGAACAAATTTCTTTGGAAAGTGATAATTGGGATTAATCCTCTGAGCCAACTCTCCAGCCAAGAAAAGCAATTATTATAAACTTCCAAATAAAACAAAACATTTGAAAGTCTAAACATGACGCTAAACATTTGAAGCTCATCTCTTATCAGTCAATGCATGTTTGTAACTCATAATATTTATGAATAATGAGTAACACATGCACAAAATATTTCTTAGAACAAATGCTCTTAGAAGTTTCATAAGTAATTTCTATAAATGTTATGAAATTTCAAATTTTTTGAACACCACTCAACTCAAAAGAACAATAAACTTGTGACAAAATCAACCAAATGATTTTGTCATGCAGACCACGCAGACTATGAACTTAGGACAAAAATTTATTTTGCAATTAAATAAAAAAAATATATATATTGTAGATTGTGGATAGTCTATAATCATTTTTGGTATATTAGATATGGGTAAACAGATTCATGACAATATTTATATAATATACTGAATTGGATAATTATGTACAGTTGAAATAATGTAACTTATTGTATGAAAACTACACCTCAATATTTTTTTTTAGTAATAGAGTGACAACTAGTCCAGCTAACATATTTTGGAATTAAAATGAACATTGGCAATTTGAGTTATTTATATTTCATTAGCATCATAGTCACTCACATTTTCCCATGTTACTAAAATAGTTCCATTAATAATCTCTTCTCAAATTTATTTCCTCACTAGTTTCTTATACTGTAGTGTATTCAATTCATACTGTACAAGTAGTGAAAAAAATTCCCACCTACTCTGAATTTTTAGGAATGTATGTGATAGTAAGTTTTGTATATAAGCAGTAATTATATTAAAATTTGACTTCAACAGTTTTTTGATCATTCATTTTTTACTAATATATAATTTATGGCTTTACAAAATAGTGATGAAGTACTCAGGAGAAAACTCAGGATGCAAATCAGCAGTAAAATAAAGGAAGCTATAAGTCTAAGTTATGAAAGAAGCTTGTTAATATGGACAAATAAAACTATGTATTTTTCTTAAAAGACTGTTTCTTCTTTTACAAAAATAATTTATGAGGGAATTTGCATTTTTTCATATCTACTCAATAAAAATTCATTTTATTCAATAATATATTATATTACTTCTAGACATTACAAATGTATGTTGTATATGATAATGAAATTATAGTTGGTAGCTACTGAGTATAAAGTATCTATGCAAAATAAATATTACCAAATAAATTCATAGTATTAACCCACCAACATTTTCAATTTTATTATGTAATAATAAGTATTAAGAAGATAATATATTTCATGCTGTACAAATGAAGCATATTTTTAGGAATAGAAAGTTATCTTCCTAATTTTATTTATATTTCTGTTTCCTTTGAGGATATAAAAGGAATGAAAGTACAAATAAAAAAGAAGACAAAACATAAAAATACTTGAAATGCATTTGAGCCAGTACTAAGGCTTTTCCATGTTCTTTCCTGATATTATAACAATCCAAGTGACAGTTCTTTATTCATGAGCATTACTTCTCAAGGATTTCAGATGCCTAATGCTCACAGAGGAATTACAAAGTTAGACTTATGAAAAGCTGAGAATATTAAGTCCTCAAATGTCCCAGTCACTACAGATACTCTGTGGTCACACTCAGAAGCCATACCTTGGTCAGCAGAGACCACAAGCTTTTCTGGTATCAGGAATCAAGATTGACTGATATTTTGTGTTTCTTATGTGTGTGGCTTATACGGACTTGTTTCACTTCCAAGATGTAACTGAGCAATATTCTTTTGTGTTCATGCTTAGGATATAGGATGTCCCCAGGATTATGCTTCTCTGCTGAAATGTATCTTTTCATTTTAGTCTACTTTGGAGTTTGTATGGTGAAGATGTAAGATGGTGGACAGTGTTGGTACACTTTTGAAACATCTGCCTTTATTATCCTCATCTTCAATATTCTTCTTCTACTTTTGCAACAGTAATATGAGATTATTTCATTATTCTAATGTTTCATGGATACTAGTTATAGCTTTCTTACTCCATATAAATGTCCTATTTTGATCAAATTTGAATTTTTTTTTCAGAAATTTCAATCACGTGGTTAGTTTAGAATGGTAAATACATGAGTGTATGAGAGTAAGTTATTCTTGGAATTCATTTTAGACCCTTATTTTCCTGAAAATTTAACCTAACAGATCACAAGAGAATACTTTAACCAAGATGATGATCTAGTTCCCTGTTTCCCTGTGAATATTTTTAAAGTGAAGAAAAAATATTAAAATACCCAAAAAGTAAGAATGCAAATATGTTTCCTCATTTTAATAATGATGATACTTTGCCATCAGAATTCATAAACTTAGTAAATAGAGTATATCAACATAATACTTTAATTTCTCTGTATGTATAATTATGGACAGACAAACAGCTACCAGAATATGTTTCCCTATTATTATGTACATATATACAGATTTATTATGAAATTTATGCACATTATACTTATTTACCTACTCTTTACTGTATATCATCATTTCTCTATCATCCCCAGGACACAGGCAACTGACAATTTTTTCTTGAACATATTCAATGAAGTATATATAATATACATAATATACATTTGAAGTATACATTATAATAAGCCAAATGAGGACATAAACATTTCCATTTCTTTCCCACATTCCACAAGTAAGAAGAGAAATATAAAATTTCTATTTCTCTCTGTCATAATTTTCTCCCAAAATGAAAACAGAACAATGCAAAGCTATGAGTCAGTGCATACCCTCCACTACCAGGAGGATCCAAGCCTTCTAGTATCACCAGGAAATTGCCCTCATATGCACATATACATACACATAACACATACAAAAGCACAAATATACATGTGACAGTTTTAAAATCATATTCTCTAAAATTTTCAGAGAGGTAAAACCTGAAAAGCTTGGAGTACAATATTTGACCAAAACACTAATTTATCCAAGGCAAACTAATTATTTAAGGCTTTAAATAGAACATTAACGTTAACATTCAATGTCTGAGTGAGGTACGTAATATCTTAAATTTTGTGAATATCATAAAGAACATTTAAGCTTCTATAGGATAGTGGGATGAGGATAGTTGAAATCTATAATTGTATAATATAAAATGAAACTTTCAAAGTTCCAAACAAACATAAATTCAGTGTTTGCAAAGCATGTTTGGAAATTTTACCTTTCCCAAAGAAATTTCTTGTGATTGATTATTTATGTATTTTGAAAATAGTGATTATATCATATCAACATTTTACTCCCTCCAACCATTTCAATGTTTCTCCACTTGTTCTTACTCAAATCCATTGACTCTTCTTTTTTAACTATCTATTTATTTCTGTGTGACTTATACCTATTAATATATTTGCTTTTCTAGATTTGTTTACATATGGAAATCACTAAATTTGGAATTTTTTTGCCTGGTTCTGATTGTATAGCACAAGAGAATCTTTGACTTAAATAGGGTAAAAAAAATTATTTGTCAAATGTGGGTCATGACAGTCAAGTAAATAACAAATCAAATATATTATATTTAGAGATTTATATCACTATGTCAATGTAGCATATAGAAAGCCACAGAAAAACTCACGAATTTTCAGTCACCAAAAATTCTGTCTGTTTGGAACATATCAGAGTTTCAAGTCTTGATCAAACAACACATCAGAGAAGACATGATACCTTAGCAATAAGTTTCCATAAGGCTTCTTTCATATCTTTATTCCTTAAGCTATAAATAAAGGGGTTCAGCATTTGAGGGAGCACTGTGTACATCATATATGACACTGTAGTTATCTGAGGTGAAACAGCAATTGCAGAACTTATATAAACCCCAACTCCTGCACCATAAAATAAAGAAACTACTGACAAGTGAGACCCACAAGTGGAAAAGGCTTTGTACCTTCCTCTCAAGGAAGATATTTTCAAAATAGAAGAGACAATTCGAGTATAAGAGAAAATTATCCCAGAGATTGGAATGCCGCCAAATATAAATGTCGCCAGGTATATCAGGATGTAATTGATGAGAGTATCAGAGCAGGCAAGCTTGATGACCTGAGCAAGTTCACAGAAGACTAGAGGAAGTTCAAAGTTTGTACAGAATGACAGCCTCAGTACCATCAGACACTGTAATAAGCTGTTCACAATGCTAATTATCAAGGAAGATAGAATTAGTAGACCACAGAAGTATTGATTCATAATTATTGTGTAATTCAGGGGATGACAAATAGCTGCATAGCGGTCATAGGCCATTGCGGCCAGGACACAGCTTTCTACTAAAGCAAAATTCAAAACAAAGCAGGCCTGAGTGATGCAGCCTGTGTAACTGATGCTCTGATCCTGTGTGTGGATGTTCTTCAGCATATTTGGGACGGTGGTTGTGCTTAGGCAGATGTCAGCAAATGAGAGTTTGGAGAGAAAGAGGTACATGGGTGTTTGTAAGTGGGAGTCAGAGCTGACAGCAATGATGATGAGCAAATTTCCCAGAACTGTGACAAGATATATAAACAAGAAGAGGCCAAAGATGAGGGGCTCCATTGCTGGATCATGGGTTATTCTCATCAGAAAAAAGTAGGATATATCTGTTTGGTTTCCAGGTCGCATGTTGTTGATCAACCTAGTAAAAACACAGAGTTAATAAACATATATAGGAATACCATGCTCAGCATCACTTAGGAGCATGTTAGGGATGCAGTTCATTTGCAGCCTCCAGCCTCATTTAACATGTAGATCAGGAGACAATAGTTAATTTCCCTTGGTTGGTTGTAATACCTAATGTGTTGTTCATTACCTATTTTCTCCTATTTTCCTGCAGAAATTTTTGTGTCATTGCACATATGTGGATTACAGAACAGGCTTACAGTGGACAGTAACCTTTTGGAACTTGATTTCAGAGGCTGGAACTCTAGTTGTCAGCCTTGGCAGCAAGAAACTTTACTGGCAGTCCCAATGTATTTTGAATTTTGAGAAAATGTATACTTAATGACATTCATTCTCTTTTGCATTGTAAAATTATGTAAAGATCAAATATTTCATTTACAAACTTTTTCATCACCTTATTTTTCTTTCACTGCCATTTGATAAAACATAATATTAAATACAGTTACACACATTTTCATTCAGAAAAGAGCTTTATATTCTCTGTAATGGAGAGTTTATATTCTAAAAAAAGTGTAAAATTCCTCTCTTCCACCAGGAAGAGCATCAGAATGACAATGGCATCACTGAAATTACATCATTTTCCATCCACAAGTATCTACCAACAAAATCTGTAGTGAACCAAATTTTGTGATCACTTGAATAATACATAACAATCCATTAATCCCATCTTTATTGTTATTCTACAGTTGGCTGTGACTTATTAATAATTTCTATATTTCTCTTACAAAACAATCTCCAATTTAAAAAGAAAATAAGAGCAAAATGACAACATTGCCTGAACATATATCTTTCACTCTTTAAATGAATGTCAATATTAATAGGTTTAATTTCCATATTTTTATAAATAATCGATCATAGCTACTTTTATCCTTTATTCTATGCTATCTCACTGTGCCTGCATTTTATTTCATTCCTGTAATTTTCTATCTGATTTTATGTCACATTTGTTCTATTATCCTTTCCTCCTACCTCATAATCACATTCTTTTTGCTGTCTTTTTTTAGGTTTCATGACCTGTCATTTTCTTATATGTGTGTACACACACACAAACACTCATACACACACACTATTTATGTATATATATGCATATATATGAAAAAGAACATATCATTTATACATAGACATGCATACATATACAATATCTGAGTCTGTCTTACTTCACTTTATGTAATAATTTCTAAGTACAAACATTTTTCCCAAAACATTCAAATTTTTCCTGTTTTATGATTAATAACATTTATTTTGCATATGCACGATGTTTTCTTGTCTATTTATATAAACTCTTCAATAAGTTGCCTTCATTAGGGTGTCTCTTCATAGCAATAGAAAAGTAGCTAAGACAATAAAGTAGGCAAATATTCTTTCCCTGAATTAGACCCCCAGTTCTTTCTTAGCTTTTTGAGACAGTGTTTTGATCTACAGCTCAGTCTGGCCTCACATTCAGCATATAGCCCAAGCTACCCTTTCAATTGTGAATACATAAACAATCAACATGAATAAAAAATATTCTGTAAATATGATATATAGAGACTCTTAACTATATGCTCTAAGTGTATGTATATGGGTTGACTTTATGTAGCAGTACCATTTTCTTTTATTTTGTTGAAAACTCACATACTGATTTCCATAGTAATTGTCCTAGCTTAATTCCCTAGCAGAGAATAATGCCTCTTCTTTCTGTTTATCTTTACCAACCTTTGTTGTCAATGAAACATGTTTTTAAAATTCAATTCACACACAGACACAGAGAGAAAGAGACAGAGACAGAGACTGAAAATGAAATGAAAAGAAAGTTTAGCATTTCAATCAGAAAAATTCCACACACTATAAAAAGAGAAAATTTGAGAATAAAGTTACATGATATTTAATAAACAGTCAACTAAATATTGTTTCTACTTAGATGTAGAAATTGTACCTAACTGAGACTTATTTTTCTCTACCATCCACTTTATACAAGAGAAAATTAGACGTATATAAATAGAAACATAATATGTTACTGCTCAGTATAGAAAAATCCAACAGAGAATTTTAGGTGACACATGTAAGACATTCAAGAGCCTATAACTTATGTCCCTATAGAAAAGCATTATATTTACTGGTGTAATATAGAACTCGCTAATCCATTAGTTACTAAATGCTGCAATTGGGAACTCAGTCATTATGAAACAGACCACACCCACAACTTTTCAACAATCAGATGTGAGTACTCAGTACACTAGAAAATAGATGATGGAATGTGATAAATAGACTGTTTACACTTCTCACTCCCTCATTAATTTGTATCACAGTTTTCACTGGATATAAGCAAACATTCATCTATTAGACTTCAATATATCTCGATAAACACCATAAGGACATTTCATTACTACAAAGACATTGAATGAAAATACTCATAGCAGCACTCAACATATATTAGTTCTTCCAAAAGATTCATTAACTCATTAGAAGGAACAATATGTAATAAAAATTGAGAAACTGAACAGATAACATCTTTAGATTGAGAAAAATGCAAATCAGAGCAACAGCTAACTGATTAAATACCTTATAGAATTATCTTCTTTTGCATATTAAGAATAAAAAATAAATTAAATAAATAGTATATGCATCTGTTTATATAAGACCTTATAGAGAATAAAGTAAATGGAATCATGAGTGAGTTATGTATGTATATCACAAATATAAAACATCCACCGCAGACTTAATATGATCAGAAAAAGCTCTAAAATATCACCTTTATGTTGAAGACACAAAATGTGACTGTGTTCAAAACATACAAGAGTCAGAGGTGTTCTTTCTTGATTTGTCTGGGTCTATTGAATGAGGTATCCACATATTGATTCTACTGTTCCTGTGTCCCCAAGGGCTTAACATCCAAAGGTCCTCATTAGAGTAATTATTACATTTCCATTCTGATCCCTGGAGTGCCTATTATAAAAGACAGTGAAGGTAAAAGTGATTCATCATCAATAATGTGATGATTCTTCTGGGGACTTTTAATCATTCAGTTCTTTACATCCATGTGTGCTTTTAAATTATTTTAAGAGCATTATACAATTTTATCATTTTTATGTCTTATTACTCCCTCTAATCTCTCTTACATACCTCTAATTCTCTCTTTGAAATTTATGATCCTTTTGCTAATTGGTGTTAAAGACACATATTTATATGTGAACGCGTATACATATTCCTAAATACAACATACTCAGTTCTTTAATACTATAGTGTATTATATTATACAATATAATACATACATATGTGTTCAAGACTGATCATTTGGTAGTGGATAACCAATTGGTGTGCTGTTCCCAGGGGCATACTATTTCTACTCCTTTCAGCATTTCATAGTTGCCTATAGTTATTTGTGTAGAATCGAGGTCTTACGTCATTTCAAAAACCCATTTTAGCCCAGTTGTTGTAATCCTTAATCAGCTCATGTTTAATCAGTCACTTTGGTGAGATGTTATTATTTTGGCTTCACACATTACCAGAATATATCTGTAATTTACTATTCTTATACATCTATCCCATATTGTTCTGAAAAGATACATTGTCCTTTACAGTTATGCATCATAATAGTGTTCTAATTAATGACGCTAAAGAATCTGCTTTGATCTTATCATTTAAAATGTTTTTATATATGGTCATAAATATTAATATTGCAGATATTGTAAAATATATTCTAAAAATGCAAACACTGTCTCTCACAGGTTGTGGCTAAATTGCTATAGTTGAATTGTTTTAAGTATTATTCATGTAGTATTTGTGTTTAAAGGGGAACCTAAGCATGCAGTGATGAAGGTGTCAAGGTCAGATAACAATGTATAGATGTCAACTTTCTTCTATCAATAATCCTGAACTTGAAGGGAATGACATAATATGCGATTGTCTGAGAAGCCATGCTTGTGGTCCACATATTGCATTTAAAAATATTTTTTTCTTTTTTTTTATTAATTTATTCTTGTTACATCTCAATGTTTATCCCATCCCTTGTATCCTCCATTCTTTCCTCCCTCCCCTTTTCCCATTATTCCCCTCCCCTATGACTGTTCCTGGGGGGGATTACCTCCCCCTGTATATTCTCAGAGGATTTCAAGTCTCTTCTTGGCTACCTGCTGTCCTTCCTCTGAGTGCCACCAGGTCTCCCCCTCCAGGGGACATGGTCCAATGTGAGGCACCAGAGTACGTGAGAAAGTCGTATCACACTCTCCACTCAACTATGGAGAATATTCTGACCATTGGCTAGATCTGGGAAGGGGTTTAAAGTTTACCTCCTGTATTGTCCTTGGCTGGTACCTTAGTTTGAGCGGGACCCCTGGGCCCAAATCTGCCTATCATATTGTTCTACTTGTAGGTTTCTAGGACCCTCTGTATCCTTTTATTTTGCTATTCTCCCATGCGTCTCTCATTTAGAGTCCCAATAGGATAAATACATAACATGCTTTTGTTGTTTAAATGTCCATGAAACACTAAATCTTGAAGGGTCCTGTGGCACATGTTTTTAATCGTACTAGTTGGGAGGCAAAGGCAGATGCATATTTGTGAGTTTGAGGCCCGCATAGTCTACATAGAAATATCAATGACAATGAGAGCTACATAATAGACTCTGTCTCAAAAAATATCAAAACAAAATTCTTTTGCCTCATATGGCATTTTTTAAAATGTCATACATGCACATATGTTTTGTTTAAATTCTCTGCTCACAATTCATTTCTTAATTGTCCCCACAAGCTTTCCTTCCTATCTTCAAGTACTGTCTTTTTTTTTTATGAAAACTAAACTGAGTCCACTTGGTGCTCCATCTATATACCATGGTAAAGGACCAATTACTGCATCATAGGACGCTCTCAGGGGCCCCATCCTGAAGAAACTTAATCTCCATGCCCACATGAATTAATTTTCAGTAAATTCTTTTCTATGAAAATAATAAAATTAATCTCCTAACTTAGTGTTAGAAATGTTATTTTGTATGGGTCTTTTGCACCTAGTTCTAGCAATAGTTCATGTTGCAAGAGCTCTATCATGTCCAGAAAGTATTTTTGTCCCTGAAGACATCCACTGTGTCTAACTCTTACAATCTTCCAATTTATTCTTCTGGGCTGATTTCTAGGTCTTCTAGAAAAGGGATGTAATACAAATTAACATTTCTAGTACTAAGTTAGGTGGTTAAAAAAAAAGGAAGAGAAGAAATGTAGTAATTAAATTATAATTTATTTTTATTCTTTGTGCCATTTCCATAATTTTATGTAAATTAAAACCAAAAAATTACAATGATACTTGTAAAATCTGAAGTACATTTTTTTTCAGTTAAGCATAATATGCATCATTATGAATATATGCCACTCAGGTGTACTTTTGAAAGATAATAGCAAATATGCAAGTATTTCTGAATACAAATACATATAGTTCAATTTTTAATAAATAATTATATGCTACAATTTTTAGAAAAATCTACAATTGAGTACTACTCAACTCAAAAACAGTAATAAATTATTGACACAATCAAATGGATGAGTGTGAAAATTTTTATGAAATAATACTACATAAGCAAAAGTAATTTGACTGTTCAAAAAGAGCTTTTACATCTTAAAATTATAGATAATTCACTAAATTTTTTTGCTATTTCTTAGATATACATAGACAAATAATAGAGGGATGGCTATATTTATGTATGAATGTCAAGTTGGATAATGTTCAGTTGAAATAATTTAGCCTATTATATGAACATTACCTAAAAAAAACCTTTAGTAACACAACATGAAATATGGATCTTTTGTTGTTAAAGTATGAGCATTTTGTAATCTATTAACTGGGTTTCATTTACCTTTATTTACATATATACAACGCAACGTCATCATAGACAACCTAACCCTCACCACATCCCTCAGATCCCTCTGAAATAAGCCCCGTTCAGCTTTATGTCTTCCTTAGGATTCCATTTCCCATTGCATCCACTTAGTTCTGCTGATGTACTCATGGGTGTGAGACAGTCCAATGGAACATGGCAATCTCCTAATATCCAAAACTGCTACCTCTCCTTAGAAAATTATGCTATAATAGGTTTTGCAGTAACTACCAATTGTAAGTAATAATGTCAGCAAAACTTGACTTCAACAATTATTCTGAGTATTCAGATTTTATTAATATCCCCTTTTTTCTGAGAAAGCGCTGGATAGATTTCTAAAGTGGTTGTACCAGTTTGCATTCCCACCAGCAACGAAGGAGTGTTCCTCTTTCTCCACATCTTTGCCAGCATGTCGTGTCACTTGATATATGGTTTTATAGCATAGTAATTAAGTACTCAGGAGAAAATTAAAAATTCATATAAGCACAAGGAAAAGAAAGCTATTCATAAATCTCCTTTTAGAAATATGCTCATAGATCTTCACCAACCCTGCATCTGACAAAGGTCTAATATCCAAAATATATGAAGAACTCAAGAAATTAAACACCACCAAGCCAAATAACCCAATCAAGAAATGGGGCTCAGAACTACACAGAGAATTCTCAACAGAGGAATATCAAATGGCTGAGAAGCACTTTAAGAAATGCTCGGCCTCGTTAGTCACCAGAGAAATGCAAATCAAAACGACACTGAGATTCCATCTTACACGCATCGGAATGGCTAAAATCAAAAATTCAAGTGACACCACATGCTGGCGAGGATGTGGAGAAAGAGAAAAACTCCTTCATTGCTGGTGGGAATGCAAACTGGTACAACCACTTTGGAAATCTAACTGGCGCTTTCTCAGAAATATGGGAATAGGGCTACCTCAAGACCCACCTATTCCACTCCTTGGAATATACCCAGAAAATGCTCCACCACACAGCAGGGACATATGCTCAATCATGTTCATAGCAGCCTTATTCATAGTAGCCAGAACATGTAAACAACCTAAGTGTCCCTCAGTAAAAGAATGGATAAAGAAACTGGTACACTTACACTATGGAATACTACTCAGCTATTAAAAACAAGGACTTCTCAAAATTTGTGGACAAATGGACTGAACTAAAAATGATCATAATGGGTGAGTTCACCCAGTAGCAGAAAGAGTCAAATGGTATATATTCACTTATATCTAGACACTAGCCTAAGGGGCATGTCCCATGAAAGTCTTCACTTACCAGGAAAGTGGGTCATAGGGGAGGACATCCTACTGGGACTTTTGGTGAGAGAAGCATGGGAGAATGGGGAAATAGAAAGATCCAGAGGGTCCTAGAAACCTACAAGAAGAACATCATGATAGGAAGATCTGAGCCCAGGGGTCCTGCTCAAACTATGACACCAGCCAAAGACAATATGGGAAGTAAACTTCAAACCCCTACCCAGATCTAGCCAATGGACAGGACATTCTCCACTGCTGAGTGAAGAGTGGAGACTGACTTTCACACGAACTCTGGTGCCCCATTTTTTTTACCACGACCCCTTGATGGGGAAGCCTGGTGGCACTCAGAGGAAGGATAGCAGCCTACCAAGAGGAGACTTGATACCCAATGAGCATATACATGGGGAGGAGGTCCCCCTCAGTCACAGTCATAGGGGAATGGAGTAAGGGGAATATGGAAGGGAGGGACGGAGGAATGGGAGGATACAAGGGATGGGATAACAATTGAGATGTAATATGAATACATTAATAAAATATTAAAACATTATAAAAGAAATATGCTCTTTAATGTGAAGACATTAAAATATACATTTTCTTAAAGATTAATTTTAATTTCACCATGAGATAATTTATAAAGTAACTTGTGATTTTTTAAATCAACTAAATATGAAAGTAGTTTTATTTCAGTAAATATATTTATGTTGCTTCAAAATATTACAAATGCATTTTGTGTATGATACTTACAAATATATATATTTAGTTAACACTGATTATGAAATGTCTATACAAAATCAATGTTCCCAAATGTTAACACATTATTAGCATATAATTTTTATTTTTATCATTATCACAAGTATTATATATGCAATATATTTATTATGCTATATAAACAAATCCCATTTACAGAAATTGAGAGGATTCATATTACAGATTATATTCAGGTGTGGTTTGAGCAAACAAAGGGAAGCAAAGGGATAAAATGGGAAGACAACAAAACTAGATATTGAAGGTACTCTAAATCACTGTTGTCCAGTAATAAAGTCTTTCCCAGGTTCACTCCTAATGACTAAATACTCCAAGTTATATGTCTTTATTCATGAGTTTTTCTCCCCTAGGATTTCAGCTGCCCTATGCTCCAATAGTAATTACAAAGCTAGATTTATAAAAAGTTTTGCATATTGGTGGCCCTAAGATCCAAGGACCCATACACTACAGAGTATGTAATGTAGTGTGAACATGTCAGTGCTATATCACACTTGGCACCCTTACCTAAGTCAGTAGGCAGCCAGCTATTCTGGTCTTAGGATCCAGGTTTTGCTGCCACTTTATGTTTTCTTTTTTCCCTTGTATTTTCCATGTGGTTCTCTTTCATTTTCAAGAAGGAGGTAGGAAATATTGTTTTGTGTGTTCATGCTAAGGATATCTGAACTCTCCTGGGTCATGCTTTTCTGAGGAGACAGTTCTATGCCTGTTAGTCTTCTTCAGGCAGCAGTGTGTTAAAGTCAAAAGGTGCTTGATTGCTCTACTTGTCAAGAATCCGTTCTATCTGCTTCAGATTTCCTTAATTTTCTTCCATTTTATACCAGTAAGTGAGAAGATTTTATTCTGACAGTGTCTCATGGAATCTAGTTATGGCTTCCATACTGCATTTAATTTATTTTTCAGCAAATTTGAAATATTTTCAGAGTTATGTATAATTAATTTAGAGTGGCAAATATGCGAGTGTACTAGACCATGTTATTATTGGTTTTCACTTCCAGATTTTTATTCCTCAGTAGTTAGTGGATCTTTACCTGAAACTATTTTCTACCTATGAATATCCTAAGAGATCACAAGTAGAGAATGAGGAAGACACCAAGATGGTGCATATATTTATATGTGTCCCTGCTTTCATTATGGATTTGTAAAACAAAAGCCAAAATAAAATAGTACTAAAAGAATAAGAATGTATATATGCTTTCTGAATCCATAAATGATAGCTTGCCTTCAAAATTCCTAAATATAATAAACAGCATAAATAAATACAATATACACATTAGGTTCCTTTATGTTACCTTTCAACTTTCAAAGAGAAGTAAATATTTTACTTTAATTTTTCCTAATATGTAATTTTGGATTAATGTACATGGTACGGGAACATATTTTTGTATTTTATGTATATGTGTGTGTATATATACACAGATTTATTTAAATGTTTGGATTCTACTTACCTTCATACCTTTTATCTATATTTTCATTTATCTATCATCTGAAGAATACCAGACATCTCTATTTTCTTTGCTATATAATAAGCCTGATAAACCTGATAAGGAGATAAGCATCTCAACATCTGTCTTACATTCTGTAGGTGAACAGAAGAATCTAAGGAGTATTTCTCTCTCTATCTGAATTTTCCCATATAATGGTAATAGAACCATTCAAAATGATCACTTGGTTACCAGCACATACCCTGATAATCCCATAGCTCACATAGTGAATGTTGGTGACATGTGAGAGAGTGATATTTACAGAACGTTGTTCCAGGAAATATGTGTGGATGTTTTTCCTGTAAAAAGTTTAGCTTCTGAACACTGCAAAGCAGCACATATATGGAGACCAAATGGACTCTGGAAAACCTAAGCAAACTTTCATTACTGATGTATTAATTAACCAAATTAATGTAATTTAAAAGTTCTACCAAGTAAAAACAGCCATGGAAAACAAAAGACAAGCTACCTCAGAGACATCTAGAAGGCTGGAATAAATGCTATTAAAATAATCAAAATAACTATGAATGTTGCAGTCACATCTCATTGCTTAAGAGCATATATAGATTTCTTTTAGAGGACCTGATTTTGAAACACGATGTCAGGCACTCTATAACTTTAGTATCAGAAGAATAGAAACCCTCTGTTCTCACCAGGAAATTATACTCATGTGCTAATGCAAATAAACATATACATTATACTTGTAAAAAGGATAGTCTTTAGAATATTCAGAGTGTGAAGCATGCAAAATGTTCAGAGTATTACACTTGAGGGAAACAGATTTTTCATGGCAAACTCTTCTAAGGGTTAAAAAACAATCAAAAATTATAGGAGACAATGGCTAGGTGAAAAACAAAATGGTAAATGAAATTTAACTTCTACTGCATAGTAAGATGATAATAATTGAAATCTATAAATTTTTAACCCAACATGTGGCTTTGAAAGATGTGAACAGTAATAAATTGTATGTTTGCAGATCCTAAAAGGTTGATTCATTTTTCTCATGAAAATTTCTGATAATATTTTAAAATATATTTTAATTATATATTTATTCCCTCATTTACCTCTTGAAAAAGTATCCACAATTCTCTATCAAATTCATTGACTCTTCTTCAATCATTACTACACATATAAATATGTGTGATTTTTATCTATCAATATTTATAGTTACCATATGTAAATCTGGTTCTATACATGATAAAATTATTGAATTTACCTGCTTCTGATATTTGTCATGAAAAATTTATTCTGTATATATTGTAAATATCTCTTATAAAACTGTGTCATGACCATAAAATAAGGAATCACAAAGAAAAGATAATAATGAAAATATTTCTTTTTTTTATGGCATATAGAGGAGTACAGCAAAACTCAGATATACTCTTACTCAACAAGAATTCTTATGATAGGCAGATTTGGGCCCAGGGGTCCCGCTCAAACTAAGGCACCAGCCAAGAGGACAATACAGGAATGTAAACTTTTAAAAAATAACCCCTACCCATATCTAGCCATGGTCAGAATATCTCCACAGTTGAGTGGAGAGTGTGATACGACTTTCTCACGTACTCTGGTGCCTCACATTTGACCATGTCCCCTTGAGGGGAGACTGGTGGCACTCAGAGGAAGGACAGCAGCTAGCCAAGAAGGAGACTTGATACCGCTGATTAGAATATACAGGGGGACGGAATCCTCCTCAGGAACAGTCATAGGGGAGGGGAATAATGGGAAAATGGGGGTGGGGGGGGAGGAATGGGATGATACAAGGTATTGTGAGTAAGAACATTGAGATGTAACAAGAATAAATTAATAATAAAAAAAAATTAAAAAAAAAAGAATTCTGTATGTGTGGAACATATGAATAACTCAAGCCTAAATCAATTAACATATTACCGAAAACAAGATACATTTGTGATAAGTTTCCCCAAGGCTTTCTTCATGTCCCTATTCCTTAAGCTATAAATAAAGGGGTTCAACATTTGAGGGAGCACTGTGTACATCATATATGACACTGTAGTAATCTGAGGTGAAACAGCAATTGCAGAGCAGATGTAAACCCCCACTGCAGCCCCATAGAATAAGGATACAACTAAAAAGTGAGACCCACAAGTGGAAAAGGCTTTGTACCTTCCTCTCAAGGAAGATATTTTCAAAATAGAAGAGACAATTCGAGTATAAGAGAAAATTATCCCAGAGATTGGAATGCCGCCAAATATAAATGTTGCCAGGTATATCAGGATATAATTGATGAGAGTATCAGAGCAGGCAAGCTTGATGACCTGGGCAAGTTCACAGAAGAATAGAGGAAGTTCGAAGTTTGTACAGAATGACAGCCTCAGTATCATCAGACACTGTAATAAGCTGTTCACAATGCTAATTATCAAGGAAGATAGAATTAGTAGACCACAGAAGTATTGGTTCATAATTATTGTGTAATTCAAGGGATGACAAATAGCTGCATAGCGGTCATAGGCCATTGCAGCCAGGACACAGCTTTCTAATACAGCAAAATTCAAAACAAAGCAGGCCTGAGTGATGCAGCCTGTGTAACTGATGCTCTGATCCTGTGTGTGGATGTTCTTCAGCATATTTGGGACGGTGGTTGTGCTTAGGCAGATGTCAGCAAATGAGAGTTTGGAGAGAAAGAGGTACATGGGTGTTTGTAAGTGGGAGTCAGAGCTGACAGCAATGATGATGAGCAAATTTCCCAGAACTGTGACCAGATATGTAAACAGGAAAAGGCCAAAGATGAGGGGCTCCATTGCTGGATCATGGGTTATTCTCATCAGGAAAAAGTAGGATATGCCTGTTGCATTTCCAGGTTCCATGTTGCTGATGAACCTAATAGAAACAAAGTGAAATCAAATGTAGGGACACAATGCTTCATCAGCACTTGGGGATACATTGGAAATAATTTTACTCTCAATTGAGGTGTTTTCCTCAGCCTAATTTAAAATATAAACTAAGAGATAATGCTTAATATTTCATTTGGTTGATTTCAATACTTGCTGATTTCTCATTTATTTACATTTAATATCTAAATAGGAAAGTTCTTATGCATTTTTAAACACATGTAGAGGCCATAATGGGACTTCTAGCAGTCCAGGCTCTCCTTTTACCCAATAATATTTGCCCTAATAGTCAAGTTCTCTATATTGGCAGCAGGAGACCTAGTAAGTCATCTCACAGGTGCAAAATATGTTGACTTTTGAGGAAATATATACTTAATGAAGATCTCTACCATTTTCATAGTAAACACATAAAGGTATAAGTATTTTCCTTTGCAAGATTTCCCTCCATCATATTCTTTTCCTTGTTCAGTGACATTGTCAAAATACAACTTTAAATAAAGTCTACACATATTTTCATTATAAAGGGAAGTTTTGTAAATTTTTTAACAAAGAGTTTGTATTCTATTAATCTGTAAATTCCTTCATTTCAGGAGCAACAGCACTAGTATCACAATGAAGTAATGTCATTGAACACACTGTGTTAATACCTGATTAATATAAAACAAACAAGAGATTCCATTTCATCTTTTATTTTTTAAATTTTTATTATATTTCTTTTTCACAAGTACATTTATATTATTACACATAAATAAAATAAACTACAGACAGCAGGAAGAACCACAAATGTATCAGGAATTATATAAATATTCCATTCATAGTGATTTGGGTATTTGTATTTGGCAAACTTGAAGAAAACATCTTTCCTATCTTGGTGAATCTAAAATTCTGAATGAAAATCAATATCTATCATATCTCATCTTGGTCAACTTAAAACATCTATGTAGACCTAAAAACATCTTAATTACCAAACGACTAAGCTTAATTATAAGATTAAACTATCTGCTCTTCAACGCCATCAGAGACTTGACAGGGAATTAAACACAATTATCTTCAGGAACTGGAAGTGCAGGTTAATAGCTTCCAAAAAGAAACAATGACAGAGATAGTTTACTTCCTGAACAGTCACCAAAACCTCTCTATAATACTGCAGCATCATGTTCAGTCCTCTGGTCCAATATATCTAATGGGCATAAATGTCACTTTATTGTGACTTATGGATATTTTCTGTTAATAAGCAATCATTGATTGATTAAAGAAACACAAAGGAAAAGATAACATCATGGTCCTAAAAAAATTTATCTTTAAATTACGTTCCAGAGTAATATATTTCAACACCACATTTCATAAATAATTCTATGTCATTATTTAGCCATAATATTTCCTTCAAACCCTATTGTTCCCTTTCTCTTTCCTTGTCTGGCCTGCTCTATTATCCTTATACATAGTCTCCTTTCTTCTCTTTCTGCTATTATGGTATGTCCCCATATGAAATATATACACAGACACACACACACACACACACACACACACACACACACAGAGAGGGAGAGAGAGAGACAGAGACAGAGACGAGAAGCGACAGAGACGAAGACATAGAGAGATGATAGAAAGAGATTTCGTAATGGAGAGACAGAGATTAAAGCTAGTAACGTCATTATATCATTTGTTTCAATTCATTCTGTGCTATCACACCTCATATGATAATTTGTAGAATTATGCATTTATCCACAAATCTTATAATTTTCTTTTTCATTGTGTATATGCACCATATTTTTGTTTTTCATTTATTTATTCTTTTCTACTGTGAATACATAGCCAATAGACATGAATAAAAAATACTCCATGGATAGGATATAGATACCCTTGGTTTGTGTAAGTGCATCGACTTTACATGGTAGTTTTATTTTTATGATTTTTTTCTATCAGTTTTTATGAGAAAAAACTTTATGCTTGATTTCCCTACTTGAGGGACCTACCTTAACCTCCCACAGGCAGTGAATGGTGTCTCTTTTTCTTTTGTTAACATGTGCTGTCAGCGTAATACGTTTTTTTTTTAACATAAACTCATTCATAAATGTTGCTAAGTGCTGAGAATGAAGTGAAATAAAAATTTAGCTTTTTAAAACATAAGTATTCCACAGCATATGCAAAGAGAAAAACTGAGAATAAAATTATGTGATATTTCTAAGAAATGGTCGTCAAATGTTGGATTTCCACTTAGATGGCGAAAGGTTATGTCTAATTGAAACTTTTTAAGCTACATTTTGCTTCTGCCATATTTACACAAGAGAACACTTAGACACGCATGAACACCAAGACAATTTAACAGTATTCATGATATAAAAGCCCAGAAGAGAATTTTTATATGACATACATAAGACAATCAGGGTGCTACTTCTTATGAACTTGGAGGATATATAAGGGGCTAAGCCATCGCTTACTAATTGGCATAATATGAGACTCAGAGACCCAGTATGATACAGATGAGAACACACGACCTTTCAAGAAATGCAGACTGATTGCTCTGTTTTTACAGTAGAAAATAGCTCATTGTGTGTGTCTAAATAGCCTGTGTGCAGTAATTATTTTACCACTCACTTGTAACACACCATTCATACCTGTGCATTCAACTGTTTAATATTCAAGTATTCAGTAAATATTTAAATATATTCTCTGTCAGTGTACCTTGATGAGCAGCATGGGACTTCCTCACTACTTTAAGTAAATACAGTGGAATCACTCATCACAGACTCTTTGCCATTTTCTTCTAAATTTCTAAGCTGTGACACTTTGCAAGCTGTTCTACAATTTCATCAAAATGAACTATATAACATAAGAATTATTGAAAGTCAAAGAAGTGGCATAATGCCAAAATGCCTTATGAAACATTCCTTACACAGAATCCTATAAATTTAAGAATACAAAATGTATATTATTTGCGCACACATATGCATGTGTAAAGAACCATATAGGAAATAACAATTGATTTATAAATGAGTAAGATATAGAAATCATGCCTGATCAAAATGTTAACTACATTTAATGAGGACTAAATGGCTATCAAGGGCATACCTTGCTTTTGAAGAGAGGAAATGTTCATGTGTGTAAAATACAGACAGAGTGGGCATTAGCTGGTCAAGCCGTATCTTCTGTAGGAAGAGGCACAGGTTTTTCTTCCTGAATTAAGCATATCTAGTGAATGAAATATTCACAGAATGATTCTTACCCACTCTGCCTCTCTAAGGGCTCAATATCCAAAGATCCTTATTAGTGTCGCTATGACACTGCCATGAAATCCCCTGGAGATCCAGCCATTAAAGACAGAAAACATGGAAGTAATTTCATCATCATTAATGTAATGACTCCTTAGGAGACTTTTCATCATTCTGTTTTTCTAGCCACTAGTATTTTTATTATTATTTCTTTCATATATTGAGCATATAATAAAATTGCATGTTTGCTCCACCTTATTGCTCCCTCCAGTCTCTCCTTTATACTCCCCATACCCTATTTCAAATTCATGGCCTCATTTTTATTAATGAATGTTTCATAAGGATATATATTTACATATATTCATGTATGCCTAAATATAATATGCTCAGGCTCTATAATATTCTTTATATGTGTATTGTTATTTTTTTCAGAACTGGACATTTGGTATTGGATAACCAAGTAATATGATATTCTATGAGAAAAATGATTTACTCCTGCTCTTAACATTTTTTAATTACCTATAGTTCTCTGTCTGTGAGGCATTCTGAGCTCTCATATGTCCTCCTTAACATATCTATTTTTGTTTTCCTTGTTTTTCTCATGCTTAGATAATCATGCTGGTGAGATTTTGGATATAACTTTTGTTATTACTAAGAGACATTTGTCTTTTTTTTTTAAATCTTAAACATATATCACAAACAGCAGGAAGGGAATACAGAGGGTTAGACACTGACATCCACAAATTATCATTCAAAATGCATAAAATAGCAAACAGAAAAAACTGACAATAATGAAGTAAGTCATTCAATCAGATCTGAGTCCACATCATCAGAAACCCTACATGCAAGTTTTTTAACTCACATTTTTCTTTATTTGAATTGCTGCTGTCATATTAAAACAGCACATTTCCCTGACTTCTTGGCATCTCTGATTGTACACTAACAACAAGGTAATCAACAGCTGCCTTGTTTTCTATTCACTCTTCAATGTGCAGGAAGATATAGTTTAAAACTTTAGCGACTTTATAGGCCATCTAGTTAAGCTGTCTATCAGTGTATATATCCAGACTGGGCAGACCTATTACAGAGAGTACAATGGCTACAACATCACTTTTAAAGAGGAAAGCTAGAGGATTCAAGATGGCGGCGAGCAGTGTGGACCGCGTTTGGAGGCTCTAGTGAACAATTCAGGGAATTGCACAGATTTCTGAGCCAGGAACACCGAGGTCCAAACATCACGCAGCAGGAGTGCTCCACGGTTCGGAGGGACCAGGGTGCAGAGGACCTGCGTGCCCCTGCACACGGGAGGAGCATGGATTTTCTCTGATCGGAGCGGCACCAGCAGCAGTGGCTGAGGTTTGCAGCTCATAGCCTTCCGGTGGAGGCGATTGGTGTGGTGGCTGGTGGGAGTTGCTGCGGGAGAGGGGACTCGGGGCAGGATTTGGGTTGCGTGGAGCCTTCGGACCCAGACTGGACTCGGCAGACAGTTCGGCCCCAGAGTCCCGGGTACTGGCCCAGCCCAGCAAGCAATTCTGCCCGAGGCACTAACTCAGCTTCGGCCACAGCTCCCCTGCTGTGGCGCAGGCTTAGTTGAGCGCGCAGCTCCACACTAGGCAACACCTCAGCTCAGCGGCAGATCCCCTGTGGTGACACAGTCTGGGCAGAGCACTTGGTTCCACCACAGGCGCTAACTCAGAGCAGCCGCAGTTCTCCTGCTGTGGCGCAGGCTTGACCAAGCACTCAGTTCCACTCTAGGCGCCACCTCAGCTCAGCGGCAGCTCCCCTGCAGTGACACAGTCTGGGCTGAGCACTTTGTTCCACCATTGGTGCTAACTCAGAGCAGTGCAGTTCTCCTGCTGTGGCGCAGGCTTGGTGGAGTGCTCAGTTCCATCCCAGGCACTACCTCAGCTCAGCAGCAGCTCCCCTGCGGTTACACAGTCTGGGCGGAGCACGTGATTCCACAACTGGCACTAACTCAGAGCAACCGCAGTTCTCCTGCTGTGGCACAGGCTGGACAGAGCGTTCGGTTCCACCAGCTCTAAGACTCTGGTTGGACACAGTGTGCAGTTTGAATCCAAAATTCCTGGCTGAGATTGGTGGTCAGTTTGGGCCCTGAGTCAATAACTGACCACAGCACGCACTTTGGGCCAAAAGGCCCTAGCGGAGCTTGGTGCGTAGTCCCAGCCCAAAAATTCTGGCTGGACCCTGTGTGCATTTTGGGCCCAGAATCCCTAGCTGAGCTCGGCAGAAGGTTCAGGCCCTGAGAATCTAGCTGAGTTCAGCCCGTGATTCGGGCCCAGTGTTCCTGGCTGGACTTGGCAGGGAACACAGAAGGCTGTGGATACCTTGGCCTGACCCAACGCTCATTCAGAGACCCAGAACAATTGCAGGACCCACAGCACAGGGGGGCTGAAGATCACTGGCTGTGAGAGACCAGAACAACAGGGCTAACCTCCTAACATCCACACCAGTGAAGCTTTGAGTTCCCAGCCTAGGAAATTCGTGAGAAAGCAAGTGAATCTATCATCAGACACCCTCCATCCAACTCTGGAAGCTACCCAACAAAAAAAAAGATGGCAAGATGTCTAAAGGACAATGAAAAAGCATACGCAAAAAAACCCAAAACAACATGGCGTCTCCAGTTTCCAGCTATCCCAAAGAAAACAACCCAGAGAACTCAAATACAATGGAAATACAAGAAAATGACCTCAAATCCTTAGTAATGAGGATGATAATGGAGGAAACAAATAAAATTTGTAATCAAATGCAGGAAGACCCAGACAAACAGGTGAGAGACATAAAAGAAGCCCATAGAGTGGAATGGGAAAAATTGCAGGAAAATTCAAACAAACAGATGAAAATAAAAGAAATAAAACGGTTCAAGCTCTGAAGACCTATAAAGAGGCAATGGAAGAAACTCAGGAATATACAAAAAATCAGATGAAAGAAATCAAAAAATCAGTTCAAGATCTGAAAATGAAAATGGATTCAATGATAAACACACAGACAGAAGAAAAACGAGAATGTGGGACCTCAGAGAAGAAGGTGAGCAACACAGAGGTGAGCTTTTCTAACAGAATCCAAGAGATGGAAGAACGAATCTCAGGTCTAGAAGATACAATCACAGATATTGAATCAACCATTAAAGAAAATGCCAAATCTGGAAAACTCCTGACACAAAACATCCAAGAAATTAAGGACACCATGAAAAGAAGAAATCTGAGGGTAATAGGCATTGAAGAAAGAGAAAATATCAGACTCCAGGGCCCAGAAAGTATTCTCAACAAAATCATAGAAGAAAATTTCCCCAATCTAAAGAAAGATATGCCTATAAACATACAAGAGGCCTACAGAACACCAAATAGAATTGACCAGAAAAGAAAAACTGCCCACCACATAATAATCAAAACACGAAACATGCAGAACAAAGAAAAAATATTAAAAGCTGCAAGGGAAAAGGGCCAAATAACATTTAACGGCAAACCTATCAGAATTACACCTGACTTCTCACCAGAGACCATAAAAGCCAGAAGGGCCTGGACAGAGATCCTGCAAACCCTAAGAGACCACAGATGCCAGGCCAGACTACTTTATCCAACAAAATTATCAATAACCATTGATGGGGAAAACAAAATATTCCATGACAAAAACAAATTCAAACAGTACCTATCCACAAATCCAGTTTAACAGAAGGTACTAGAAGGAAAACTCCATCCCAAAGGGTCAAGCTACAACCAAAACTACCCAGGAAATAGACAACTATTCCATGGCAAAAACACAACTACACAAACGCTTGACTGTAAAAAAAACATCAAAATTAAGACTCTTAACAGTCACTGGTCATTAATATCTCTCAACATCAATGGCCTCAATTCTCCAATAAAAGGACAGACTAACTGAATGGGTGAATAAACAAGATCCAAAATTCTTCTGCATTCAAGAAACACATCTCACCCATAACGATAAGCATTACCTCAGGGTAAAAGGTTGGAAAAAAATATTCCAAGCAAATGGTCACAAGAAGCAAGCAGGCGTAGCCATTTTAGTATCAAACAAAATAGACTTTCAATCAAAATTAATCAAAAGGGATGAGGAAGGACACTTCATACTCATCAAAGGTAAAGTCAACCAAGATGACATCACAATTCTGAACATCTATGCTCCCAATGCAAGGGCACCCACATTTGTAAAAGATCTCCTAAAAAAGCTTGAATCCCCACACAACAATAGTGGGAGATTTCAACATCCCACACTCACTGAAGGATAAGTCATTGAAACAGAAACTAAGCAGAGAAATAACATCATTAACCAATGCCATGGGTCAAATGGATCTAACAGATATCCATAGAACCTTTCACCCAAGCAAGAAAGAATATACCTTATTCTCTGCACCCCATGGAACCGTCTCCAAAGTTGATCACATCGTAGGTCACAAAGGAAGCCTCAGTAGATACAAGAGAATTGAAATAATACCTTGTATCCTATCAGATCACCATGCTCTTAGGCTGCAATTCAAGAACAACAGAAATAACAAAAAGCCTACACGTACGTGGAAACTAAACAACTCTCTGCTACATGACACCTGGGTCAGAGAAGAAATAAAGAACGAAATCAAGGAGTTTCTGAAATTCAATGAAAATGAAGAAACAATATTCCCAAATTTGTGGGATATATTGAAAGCAGTGCTAAGAGGAAAATTCATAGCACTAAGTGCCTTTAAAAAGAATTTGGAAATATCGCACATAAGCATCTTAAAAACACAACTGGAAGCCCTAGAAAAAAAAAGAAGCAGAAACACCCAAGAGGAGTAGATGCCTGGAAATAATCAAACTCAGGACTGAAATTAACAAATTAGAAACTAAGAAAACAGTCCAAAGAATCAACAACACCAAAAGCTTGTTCTTTGAGAAAATCAACAAGATAGACAGACCATTAGCCAAACTAACTAAAAGACAGAGAGACAGTATTGAAATCAACAAAATCAGAAATGAAAAGGGAGACATAACAACAGACACTGAAGAAATTCAAAGAGTCATAAGATCCTACTTTGAAGGCATATACACCACAAAATTTGAAAATCTAAGGGAAATGGACGATTTTCTTGATGAATTTCACTTACCAAAGTTGAATCAAGAACAGATAAACAAGCTAAATAGTCCCATTATCCTACAGAAATAGAAGCAATCATCGATGGTCTCCCAACCAAAAAAAAAGCCCAGGGCCAGATGGTTTCAGTGCAGAATTCTACCAGACCTTCAAGGGCGAGCTAATACCGATACTCTTCAAGCTACTCCAAAAGATAGAAATGGATGGAACATTACCAAATTCATTCTATGAGGCCATAGTCTCATTGATACCTAAACCTCACAAAGACTCAACAAAGAAAGAGAATTTCAGACCAATTTCTCTTATGAACATAGATGCAAAAATACTAAATAAAATACTTGCAAAACGAATACAGGAACACATCAAAGATATCATTCATCATGACCAAGTAGGCTTCATTCCAGCCATGCAGGGATGGTTTAATATACGGAAATCCATCAATGTAATCCACCATATAAACAAACTGAAAATAAAAAACCACATGATCATCTCTTTAGATGCAGAGAAAGCATTTGAGAAAATTCAACACCCATTCATGTTTAAAGTTTTAGAGAGATCGGGGATACAAGGCACTTTCCTCAACATAATAAAGGCTATATACAGCAAGCCAATAGCCAAAATCAAAGTAAATGATGAGATACTCAAGGAAATTCCTCTAAAATCGGGAACAAGGCAAGGCTGCCCACTCTCTCCATATCTCTTCAATATAGTACTCGAAGTTCTAGCCAGAGCAATAAGACAACAAAAGGAGATCAATGGGATCCAAATGGGAAAAGAGGAAATCAAATTATCCCTATTTGCAGATAATATGATAGTGTACATAAGTGACCCTCAAAATTCCACCAGAGAACTCCTAAAGCTGATAAACACCTTCAGCAAATTAGCTGGATACAAATTAACTCAAAAAATTCTGTAGCCTTCCTATACACAAATGACAAGCTTGCAGAGGAAGAAATTAGGAAAACCACACCCTTCACATTAGCCACAAGCAATATAAAATATCTAGGAGTTACCCTAACTAAGCAAGTGAAGGACTTGTATGAAAAAAATTTCAAAACTCTGAAGAAAGAGATTGAAGATGACCTGAGAAGATGGCATGATCTTCCTTGCTCATCGATCGGGAGAATTAACATAGTAAAAATGGCCATCCTACCAAAAGCAATCTACAGATTCAATGCAATCCCTATCAAAATAACTACACAATTTTTTAAAGACATTGAAAGTTCAATTCTGAACTTCATATGGAAAAACAAAAAACCCAGAATAGCTAAAACAATCTTGTACAATAAAAGGTGCTCCGGAGGATTCCCCATACCTGATCTCAAACTGTACTATAAAGCAATAGTAATTAAAACAGCATGGTACTGGCACAGCAACAGGCTGGTTGATCAGTGGAATCGAATCGAAGACCCAGATATGAATCCACACACATATGGTCACTTGATTTTTGACAAAGAAGCCAAATCCATTCAATGGAAAAGTATAGTATCTTCAACAAACGGTGCTGGTCTAACTGGAGGTCTATGTGTAAAAAAATGAAACTGGACCCATATTTGTCACCTTGCACAAAATTCAAATCCAAGTGGATTAAAGACCTCAACATAAAACCAGAGACACTAAGTCACTTAGAGGAAAAATTGGGGAAGAGCCTGGAACATATTGGCACAGGAGACAACTTCCTGAACAGAACACCAACGGCCCAGGCCTTAATGTCAACCATTAATAAATGGGACCTCATGAGGCTGAGAAGCTTCTTTAAGGCAGGAGACACTGTCAAGAGAGCAAAGCGACAGCCTACAGAATGGGAAAAAATCTTCACCAACCCTACATCTGACAAAGGTCTAATATCCATAATATATAAAGAACTCAAGAAATTAAACACCACCAAACCGAATAACCCATTGAGAAATGGGGCTTGGTTCTAAACAGAGAATTCTCAACAGAGGAATATCAAGTGGATGAGAAACACTTAAATAAATGCTCAACCTCCTTAGTCATCAGGGAAATGCAAATCAAAACAACTCTGAGATTCCATCTTTCGCCCATCAGAATGGCTAAGATCAAAAATTCAAGCGACACCACATGCTGGCAAGGATGTGGGGAGAGAGGAACACTCCTTCATTGCTGGTGGGAATGCAAACTAGTACAGCCACTTTGGAAATCTATCTGGTGCTATCTCAGAAAAATGGGAATAGGGCTTCCTCAAGACCCAGCTATTCAACTCCTTGGAATATACCCAGAAGATGCTCCAGCACTCAACAAAAAAATTTGCTCAACCATGTTCATAGCAGCCTTATTCATAATAGCCAGAACATGGAAACAGCCTAAGTGTCCCTCAGTAGAAGAGTGGATAAAGAAACTGTGGTACATATACACTATGGAATACTACTCAGCTATTCAAAACAAGGAATTCCCAAAATTTGTGGATAAATGGATTGAGCTAGAAATGATCATAATGAGTGAGTTAACCCAGAAGCAGAAAGAATCAAATGGTATATACTCACTTATATCTGCATACTAGCCCAAGGGGCATGCCCCACGAAAGCCTTCACTTACCAGGAAACTGGGACAGAAGGGAGGGCATCCTATTGGGACTCTAAATGAGAGACGCATGGGAGAATAGCAAAATAAAAGGATACAGAGGGTCCTAGAAACCTACAAGTAGAACAATATGATAGGCAGATTTGGACCCAGGGTTCCCGCTCAAACTAAGGCACCAACCAAGGACAATACAGGAGGTAAACTTTAAACTCCTTCCCAGATCTACCCAATGGTCAGAATATTCTCCACAGTGAGTGGAGAGGTGATCTGACTTTCTCACATACTATGGTGCCTCACATTTGACCATGTCCCCTGAGGGGGAGGGACCTGGTGGCACTCAGAGGAAGGACAGCAAGTAGCCAAGAAGAGACTTGATACCCTATGAGAATATATAGGGGGAGGTAATCCCCCTCAGGAACAGTCATAGGGGAGGGGAGTAATGGGAAAATGGGGGAGGGAGGAATGGGAGGATACAGGGGATGGGATAAACATTGAGATGTAACAAGAATAAATTAATAAAAAAAAAAAGAAAAAAACTTCAAATCTCTGAAAAAAGAATTTGAAGAACATTTCAGAAGATAGAAAGATCTCTCATGCTCATGGATCAGGAGACTCAACATTAGTAAAATCTGCCATCTTACCAAAAGCAATCTACAGATTCAATGCAGTTTCCATCAAAGTACCCACACAATTCTTTACCGTCCTTGAAAGATCAATTCTTAACTTCATATGGAAAAACAAAAAACCTAGAATAGCTAAAACGATACTCTGTAATAACAGATCCTCTGGAAAAATCTCCATCCCAGATCTCAAGCTGTACAATAGAGCAACAGTAATAAAAATATCATGGTACTGGCAGAGAAATTGGCTGGTTGAATAAGGGAATCTAATTGAAAACCCAGAAATAAGTCCACATACCTATGGACACTTGATTTTTGACAAAGAAGCTAAATCCATACAATGGAAAAGAGATAGCATCTTCAATTAATGGTGCTGGTCTAACTGGATGGCTACATGTAGAAAAATGAAAAAAGATCCATATCTATCACCTTGCACAAAACTGAACTCAAAATGGATTTAAGACCTCAACATAAAACCCAACACACTAAATCTGTTAGACAAAAAAGTAGGGAAGAGCCTTGAGATCATTGGCACAGGAGAAAACTTCCTGAATAGAATACCAACAGTTCAGGCACTAAGATCAAGCATTAATAAATAGGACCTTATGAAACTGAAAAGCTTCTGTAAGGCAAAGAACACTGTCCACAGAGCAAAATGACAGCCTATGGACCAGGGAAAGATCTTCATCAACCCTACATCTGACAAGGGATAATATCCAAAATATATAAAGAGCTCAAGAAATTAAATACCACCAAACCAAATAATCCAATTAATAAATGGGGTACAGAACTAAACAGAGAATCCACAACAGAGGAATAGCGAAAGCTGAGAAACACTTAAAGGAATGCTCAGCATCCCTAGTTATCAGGGAAATGCAAATCAAAATGACTCTGAGATTTCATCTTACACTTATCTGAATGGCTAAGATAAAAATCTCGGGTTACAGTACGTGCTGGTGAGGATGTGGAGAAAGGGGCACAATGCTCCATTGCTGGTGGGAGTGAAAACTTGTACAACCACTTTGGAAATCAATCTTGTGCTTTCTCAGGAAATTAGGAATAACTCTACCTCGGAACCCAACCATACCACTCCTGGGAATATACTCAAAAGATGTTCCACCACACAACAAGGATATTTGCTCAAGTATGTTCATAGTAGTTTTATTCGTAATAACCAGAATCTGAAAACAATCTAGATATCCCTCAGCTGAAGAATGGATAAAGAAACTGTTGTGAATCTACACAGTGAAATACTATTCAGCTATTAAAAACAAGGAAATCTTGAATTTTTCAGGCAAATCGATTGAACTAGAAATGATCATCCTAAGTGAGGTGACCCAGACCCCAAAAGACATACATTGTATATCCTCACTTATATGTGGATTTTAGCCCAACGTAGACATCCCCTGAGAGACTCCACCCAGCATGGGATAGAGACAGTTACAGAGACTCAAAGCTGGTTACTGGGCAGAGTGTTGAGAGTGTAGGGTGGCCTTGACAGGCCACAGAGGAAGAGGTTATATGTAATACAGGGGACACTAGATAAAGTGAGGGCAGACATTAGGGGAGGAGCACTGCCAATTCTAAGGACTAGGGGAGGGAAGGAAAGGAGATGAGGGAGGGGATGGGATTGGGAGGGGTTGAGGGAGGGGTCGCAATTGGTATGTAACTAATTCAAACTGCAGAACAAACAGGGTACTTATATTGTTATTGATACCCTATGAGAATATACAGGGGGAGGTAATCCCCCTCAGGAACAGTCATAGGGGAGGGGAATAATCTGAAAATGGGGGGAGGAGGGAGAAATGGGAGGATACAAGGGATGGGATAAACATTGAGATGTAACAAGAATAAATTAATAAAAAAATTAAAAAAAAAAAGAGGAAAGCTATATTATTATCGTAGAATACAGTCAGGGTTAAGGTTACATCTGCCCCCAAACATGATGTCATATTTGTGCCCTTTATTTCATGTACTGTTGCAAAAATAATAAAATGTCTGTTTTATCAGCAGTGGATAGTATGAGACAAGTTAGAAGGAATGTAATTACACGTGCATTTTTCACAACCATCCTTCACATAAGGGAATATGGCCAGTCCTGTGGGATAATGACCTCATAGTGAAAAAAAATTATTTTTCTGTTGCAGATGTGTAAAAATTTCTGATTGCAGTTCTGTATTTTAGCACATGTGTCATTTGAATTTACCGTAACATTGGGAATATGGAGTTTTATAACATCTAGGGTGCTGTCATAAGAAAACTTTCTCCAATTGTAAGTCTCTCATAACTGATAGGCCTAAGGATACCTGATGACAGGTTAAAATATTTAGTTTACCAATGTCCTGGCTTATAAACAGAAATAAGACAAGTGCTTAAAATTAATTTAGCATCTAAATTTCCCTTTAGGTAAAAATCAGTATTTACGGTATTAGCTAATTTTACATAGTTATTGAAATGTAAATGCTATTCTATCATTTCTATCATAGGAGTTTTATTTCTATCTTTTTATCCTAGAATTGATACTCAAGGAAGAAAAGACACAAAAGAATGGGGAAGCAGATTTGATACTATGCAGACATTTTTATGTTTTCTCTGGAAATTGTGGACAAGGGTTCACCACTTGGAGAAAGGTAAATTTAACCTTAAATTGATTCTCCAAACAAGTGATGGTCTACCTGTCAGGAGTGTTGCCTGCTTAACTAGGGGGTGACAAATACAGGGGTGAACCCAGCAACTTTCACAGTGGTAGGTATGGTGAGGACCACAGGATTTGGTTCCTTTCAAAGAAGTTCAAGTGTCTCTTAATCCAGACACCATTGCTGCCCTGGTAAACGTAGAGTCGTGTTGCCTTGTTCTTTCTCTCTCACAGTTTTGCTTGCATACTTGTTGCAGTGCCCAGAAAATATATCTTTCAGAACGATGCTTTCATAGAGTCTTATATTCAGTGGCCTGGATCTGGGTAACTAGCTGTTGCTCCTCCTCTGTGAAGCACAGAAAGAGTTAGTAAAATAGACTCATCTATGATCACAAGATTTGCAGATGCCCCACTAGTTCTAGGGAAGGCTCGTTGGCTGCCTTATTGGCAAACCTATTTCCTATGGCCTCAAGAAAGTTATGCTTTTGATGTCCTTTACAGTGTATTATGGCCAAGTTCTTTGGTAGCCAGATAGCCTCTGGTAGTTACAGATTTGGGGGATCTTTTAATTTCTTTTCCTTCTGATGTCAGGAGTTTCCTCTCCTTATGGATATTTTCATGAACCATGGCAGAGGGTCAATTCCAAAACTATTAATTCAGCTCTCTGGGCTTATTTCCTATAATCCAGTGTCTAAGCACAAATGACCTTATGCTAGTTTACCACAGCTGTACCAGCATTTGCTACTCTCTGGGCCTTTCCTATAAACAGATAAAATGGCTTTTAAAATGTCAGGAAGTGCTAATGCCAGGGTAGACACCAGAGCCTGTTTTACAGTTTCTAGGTCTTTTGTTCCTTTTCAACACATGGGAAGGAATTAATAACATGTGTCCTCAGCAAAACTTGGCATCCACCATTGGTAACAACCCACTGTTCCAAGGAATTCTCAGACCTTCACTTGGCATTTGGCTAAGGGATTTGTAGATATGTCTCTTGGACAGCGTACATTTTTCTTCTTCTAAATTATAACCCAGGTGAATGGTTTTTGCAGTACACAGTTGGACTTTCTTTTTGGGGACAGGGTAGCCATATTCTCGAAGACCCCTCAATAGGTGTTCCTTGGCATGTCTATACTTGGCCTTACTCATATACTTATTAAAAGAGGGTAACTTCTGGGAGATTCTACTTAAAAGCATGCTACTTAAAAGCTACACTAAGAGGCTTGCCAAACAGGGTAAGTATATTTTTAAAACACTTGTGGCAATCTACTTCAAGTAAGTTGCCTGTTAAAACCCCCCTCTGAATCTGTCAACTCAAAAACAGAAATAGATTGGCTTACCCTGGCTCATGGCAGGATTGTATTATTTTGGTCCAGAATGGAATAGACTTGTTTTTTTAGGAGATAAGATATGAAGAAAGATGTACAGGTTTGGAATGAATTATTTCTACTCATTTACTTGCTTCCTTTAAATGTTACATGATCCTATAACTATTGGTACTTTCTTTTTGCACTGGAAGGAGAGGAAATCCAAAGTGACTGGCAAGGAGCTAAATTATTAATGTCTCTGAGTCTCTGGATGTGAATTATATGTCCTTTCTTTGCTTCTTCCATTTCCATGGGATACTATTTCACTCTGATATGGATTTCCAGCTAAACCATGAAGTAGGGCAATTTTTTTATAAACCAGCCTAACTCCAAGATAGACCTCAGATTCAGCCTCAGACTTTCCAGGCCTCAGATTCAGTTTCTCAGAAAATGAAAAAATGCTGTTCCTGGAAGACAATAAATTACAGACAACCAATCAACTTCTGCCACAACACCTGGCCTGAGCCAAAGATAGTGACTTAGTAACTACCCTGAAAAGTCCCTAAGCACTGGACCAATCCTGAGTGCCTCCATATCCCCTAGAACACTGCCAACCAATCACTGAAAATGTTAGCTAACCAGCCTTGGAAATCCCGTCTTTAAATTAACCCTGCAAGCTCACTTCAAGGTACTCATTTTACGAAGGTAGTGACCCCCTACATGATGGAAATCTCTGCAGAATAAACAATCTTTGCTATTTCATACTGCCTGAATCTGGGGTATTTCTTAGCAGTTCACCCAGACCCTAGCATTTGGTGGCCCATACAGAGATTTCTTGAGACCCCTACCCTGGCCAATCAGAAAGTCGTTTTGAGAGGCAGTGCTCGTCCATGGTTAATTTCTGTTTGTTCTGATTTTGTCTTAGCATAATTTGGAAGCCAAAATAGGACTTGGCAAATGTGTAGAGCAGTTCAGCAGCCGGAGTGATGGAGGATGCTTTCTATCCCTAAGGAGGGTCTTTGAACCCTGATCTGGTTCTGGGAGACTCACAGGACACTCATGTGGTTCTGGGAGGAGGATCTTTGTTTTCTCCTCTTATTCTGGGAGTGTCTTTGGACCTTCATCTGGTTCTGGGAGAGTAAAAGGACTCTCATCTGGTTCCTCTACTGGCCTCAGATCTCTTCACCTCTTGTGCATGGAGAGCAGGACCAAGAAGTGTTGCTTTTGAGGGTTTTTTTTCCTCTCACTATCCTGAGAATGTCTTTCTGTTTCTGTTTGTAGTTGTTGCAATTGTTGTAAGTGTCATATTATTGTGGATACTAACTTAAGTTTTACTTGACTATGGGCCAGATTTCCTCCACCCCATTGTGCCTAATATTCTACCACTTCAAAGATTTTCACCGGGTCTCTGATAGTTCCAGCTTGATGGTGCATCCTGGTTAATTTACCATCTTTTGCAGGAACGAATGGCCCGCATTCAATGTAGGATAAGCAGAGGAGGGAATTTATCCATCATTTACTGGGTTAAGACTCTGCTCTATGAACATCTGAGACAACTGGATCAAGTTCTATATATTACTACCTGACAGTATCTAGTAGAGTGGCCTCCATTTGGCTT
Source organism: Acomys russatus (assembly GCF_903995435.1). Taxonomy (NCBI): domain Eukaryota; kingdom Metazoa; phylum Chordata; class Mammalia; order Rodentia; family Muridae; genus Acomys; species Acomys russatus. The sequence continues at coordinate 14,069,717 of NC_067150.1, forward strand.
AGACCTTTTCTTGTCCATATGCCCTCCATCCTCTCAGTCTGTGAGGCACTCTCACACAGGCCCCCATTGTTCCTTCCATCGGCCTGAGGGAAAAATGATTTCCACCCCACATACTACCCCCCTACCCCCACCCCTGCTGCCTTATGTCCTGTGCCAGTTCAAGCCCCAGAAGCCCCAGCTGTTCATGGGAAGCTGTTGGTGCAGCAGGAGAATGCTGCTCCGACAGAGCCAAAGGGGAGTCTGCCTCACACAATGGCTCACATAACCTGGCAACCAGAGGTGGAATCCATTGTAGCTCTCCTTAGAGAGTCATGGGACCTGACTCCAATGGCCAATGAAGATCTGGTTAAGGGAAACCAAACACTGGGAAACAACTAGCCATAAGAACCAGCTGTTGAAAAGAGATTGAGGAACAGAGGAGAAAAGAAATACTAAACCCAGGCATATACAGAACAAACTGAAAAGTCTTAAAGCCCAGGAGAACTTTCTATCTTTCAATCTCTGATACTCCTTGGGCCAAACCCAGTATTTTATTTAAAGTGAAGTTCAATTATTTTCATTACAGATTACATCATGATTTTTCTCATCTTTTACAATCAACAGAGCATTCAAAATCAACAAAGCAAGACAAAAATCTAACAAAGAAATAGAAACAGTTCTGTATAACCAAAAATAAACCATACAGCAAAAATCAATCAATTTCCAAGCAATGGTCAGAATGACCAGAATATTATTTTTTAAACAATGCATGTGAAAGTTTAATCATAAATTTCCTCAGGCTAAAGCCATTGTGTTTACATGATTATCATAGCAATATAGCTTGAGCTAAATGTTCTCTAATGAAGAAAAGACTTGACTTACTCTCAGTCCCAAACCAACATGTATGCTATCGAAGCCTAGGTCAGATAGTACAGGGAAACAATGAGAGCCCAGTCCCTTTCTTGAAAAGATTAATGGATTAGAAAGCATACACTCCCTTTAACACCATGGCCCAGGAAATTCAAACTAAAATTAATACAGCTTTTGAAGGTGCCAAACCTATATACCTTGCAAATAATCCTGGTACCAGAATGAACAACCTACAGACCTTAAGGCAGCCTTCTTTAGCCTACTGCTGGCCCCCTCTAGCCAGCCACTGATTTTCTTTGCACAGCAAGATGCAGAATGAAGTTTCAATGTTCAGCTAACCTGACCAGACTGCCACAAAGAATTCACCAACCATCTTTGATGGGGTGCTGCATGAGGACCTCCCAATGTCATTCTTTACAGTACTTGGATGACTTCCATGTGGCAGCTCCAAATCTGGAGGGCCTACTACAGGAACTGGCCAGATAGGTTATCAAGTGTCAGCTAAAAAGACACAGCTGTGCCAACAAGAGATAATTTATCTTGGGTGCCGTGCCATCTCAGTCAGGTATAGGTCCTTGGGGTTGGCAGTTCTCAAAGCGTTGGTGGACAGAAGATAGGCTAGTGACAAGTAGACCAACTCAGGGGAAGTTTGAGTCTGAGTTTATTTTGGAGACAAGCAAACCAGGCTTATATACACATTTCAAAATGGGGGTGTACACTCATGGACAGGACATTCTCCAAATTTATGTGGAGAGTGGGGACTGACTCTGACATGAACTCTGGTGCCCCATATTTGACCACCTCCCCTTGGTGGGTAAGCCTGATGGCACTCAAAGAAAGAATAAGAAGGCTACCAAGATGAGACTTGATAGCCAATGACCATATGGTAGGGATGAGGTCCCCCTCTGTCTTAGACCTAGGGGAGGGGAATAGGGTGAAAGTAGGAGGGAAGGAGGAATGGAAGGATACAGTTGATGCAATAACAACTGAGTTGTAATCTGAATAAATTACTAAAATTAAAATAAAAAAATCCAAAAAATAAAAAGAAACTTAGCCCTTCACTGCCACAGTAGCTCCCAAGTCTGTTATGGCACTAGATTGCTAAGAGTCATTCCATGGAGATCCAAGATGGTAGCGAGCAGTGTGGACCATGTTTGGAAGCTCTAGTGAACAAATCAGGGAATTGCACAGATTTCTGAGCCAGGAACACCAAGGTCCCCACACCATGGCAACAGGAATGCTCCACGTTTTGAGGGGACCAGGATGTGGAGGACCTATGTGCCCCTGCACATGGGAAGAGCACGGATTTTCTCAGATCAGAGAAGCAGCGGCAGAGGCAGCAGCAGCGGTGGCACCAGCGGTGGCAGCAGCGGTGGCAGCAGCGGTGGCTGAGATTTGCAGTTCAGAGCCTTTCGGTGGAGGTGATTGGTGTGGTGGCCGGTGGGAGTTGCTGCGGGAGAGGGGACTCTGGACAGGATTTGGGTCATGTGGTGCCTTGAGATGCAAACTTGACTTGGCGGACAGTTCATCCCCCAGAGTCCTGGGTACAGCTCAGTGCGCAATGCAGTGGAGACACTGGTTCAGCAAGCAATTCTGCCCGAGGCACTAACTCAGCTCAGCCACAGCTCCCCTGATGTGACACAGGCTGGGCAGCATGCTCAGTTCCACTCTAGGCGTGAGCTCAGCACAGCCGCAGTTCTGCTGTGGCACGTACTGGGCAGAGCGCTCAGTTCCAGTGGAGGCGCTGGCTCAGTGCAGCCTCAGTTTTCCTGCTGTGACATAGGCTGGGTGGAGTGCTCAGTTCCACCGGAGGTGCTGGCTCAGCACAGCCGTGGTTCTCCTGCTGTGGCAGGGGCTGGGCGCAGTGCTCAGTTCCACCAGTGGCACTGGCTCAGTGCAGCACAGTTCTCCTGCTGTGAAGCAGGCTGAGCAGAGCGCTCAGTTCACCAGCGGCACTGAGTCAGCGCATCCGCGGTTCTCCTTCTGTGGGGCAGGCTGGACAGAGCACTCAGTTCCACCAGTGGCAATAGCTCAGTGCAGCTGTGGAACTCCTGCTGTGGTGCAGGCTGGGCAGAGCACTCAGTTCCACCAGTGGCGCTAGCTCAGTGCAGCCGCAGTTCTCCTGCTGTTATGCATGCTGGGCGGAGCGCTCAGCTCCACCAGGGACACTGGCTCGGCTCAGCAAGAAGTTCTGCCCGAGACACTAGCTCAGCTCATTGGGCAGTTCTGGGGTGCTGACACAGACTGAGGTCAGCACACAGATTCAGCCCAGAGACCCTAGCTGGACTTGCCAGGCAGATTGGGCCCAGAGACACTAGCTGAGCTGTGCGCACAGGCTCGGCGGCCCTAAGACTCTGGCTGGACTATCCACGCAGTTTAGGCTCAGAGTCTCAGGCTGAACTCAGCACGCAGTGTGAGTCCAGAGTCCCTGGCTGAGCTCGGTGCACAATTCGGATCCGGAGACTCGGGTGGAGCTCAGGGTGCAGTTTGGGGCCAGAGTCCCTAACTGTGCTTGGCAGACAGATTGGGCCCAGAGACTCTAGCGGAGCTTTTGGCACAGTCCTGGTTCTAAGACTCTGGTGCGACAGTGTGCAGTTTGAATCCAGAATTCCTGGCTGAGGTTGGCGGACAGTTCGGGCCCTGAGTCAATAACTGACCATAGCACGCACTTTGGGCCAAAAGCCCCTAGCTGGCCTTGGTGCAGAGTCCCTGCCCCCCAAAATTCTGGCTGGACCCTGTGTGCATTCTATGCCCAGAATCCCTAGCTGAGCTTGGCAGACAGTTCAGGCCCTGAGAATCTAGCTGAGCTCGGCATGTGGTTTGGGCCCAGTGTCCCTGGCCTGACTTGGCAGGGAACACCGAAGGCTGTGGATAGATACCTTGGCCTGACCCAATGCTCATTCAGAGACCCAGAATGATTGCAGGACCCACAGCACAGGGGCGCTGAGAATCACTGGCTGTGAGAGACCAAAATGACAGGGCTAACCTCCTGCCATCCACACCAGTGAAGTATCAGAGCTTCCAGCCTACGGAAATCATGAGAAAAAAAGAGAATCTATCATCAGACTCCCTCCATCCAACTCTGGAAGCTATCCAACAAAAACAAACATGGCAAGATGTCTAAAGGACAGCGTAGAAGCATATGCAAAAAAACCCAAAACAACATGGGGTCCCCAGTTTCCAGCTATCCCAAAGAAAACAACCCAGAGAACTCAAATACAACGGAAATACAAGAAAATTACCTCAAATCCTTAGTAATGAGGATATTAATGGAGGAAACAAATAAAATCCGTAATCAAATGCAGGAGGATGCAGCCAAACAGGTGAGAGACATAAAAGAAGCACATAGAGTGGACTTGGAAAAATTTTAGGAAAATGCAAACAACCAGATGAAAGAAATCAAAAAATCAGTTCATGATCTGAAGACGAAAATGGATTCAATGATAAACACACAGACAGAAGAAAAACGAGAACGTGAGACCTCAGAGAAGAAGGCGAGCAACACAGGGGGGAGCTTTTCTAACAGAATCCAAGAGATGGAAGAAGGCATCTCAGGTCTAGAAGATACAATCACAGATCTTGAGGCAACCATTAAAGAAAATGCCAAATCTGGAAAACTCCTGACACAAAACATCCAGGAAATTAAGGACACCATGAAAAGAAGAAATCTGAGGATAATAGGCATTGAAGAAAGAGAAGATATCAGCCTCCAAGGCCCAGAAACTATTCTCAACAAAATCATAGAGGAAAATTTCTCCAACCTAAAGAAAGAGATGCCTATAAACATACAAGAGGCCTACAGAACACCAAATAGAATTGACCAGAAAAGAAAAACTGCCCATCACATAATAATCAAAACACAAAACATGCAGAACAAAGAAAAAGTATTAAAAGCTACAAGGGAAAAGGGCCAAATAACATTTAATGGCAAACCTATCAGAATTACACCCGACTTCTCAGTAGAGAACATAAAAGCCAGAAGGGCCTGGAAAGAGATCCTGCAAACCCTAAGAGAACACAGATGCCAGGCCAGACTACTTTACCCAGCAAAACTATCAATAACCATTGATGGAGAACACAAAATATTCCATGACAAAAACAAATTCAAACAGTACCTATCCACAAATCCAGCTTTACAAAAGGTACTAGAAGGAAAACTGCATCCCAAAGGGTCAAGCTACAACCAAAACTACTCAGGAAATAGATAAGTATCCCATGGGAAAAGCACAACTACACAAATGCTCTACTGGAACCAACATCAAAATTAAGACTCTGAACAGTCACTGGTCATTAATATCTCTCAACTTCAATGGTCTCAATTCTTCAACAGGAATACACAGACTAACTGCATGGGTGCATAAACAAGATCCAACATTCTTCTGCATTCAAGAAACACATCTCACCCGTAATGATAGGCATTACGTCAGGGTAAAAGAATGGAAAAAAAATATTCCCAGCAAATGGTCACAAGAAGCAATCAGGTGTAGTCATTTTAATATCGAACAAAATAGGCTTTCAACCAAAATTAATCAAAAGGGATGAGGAAGGACACTTCATACTCATCAAAGGTAAAGTCAACCAAGATGACATCACAATTCTGAACATCTATCCTCCCAATACAAGGGCACTCACATTTGTAAAAGATCTGCTAAAAAAGCTTAAACCACACATCGATCCCCACACAATAATAGTGGGGGACTTCAACACCCCACTCTCACTGAAGGATAAGTCATTGAAACAGAAACTAAACCGAGAAATAACATCATTAACCAATGCCATGGGTCAAATGGATCTAACAGATATCTATAGAACCTTTCACCCGAACAAGAAAGAATATACCTTCTTCTCTGCACCCCATGGAACCTTCTCCAAAATTGATCACATAGTAGGTGACAAAGCAAGCCTCAATAGATACAAGAGGATTGAAACAATAACTTCTATCCTATCAGATCACCATGCTCTTAGGCTGCAATTCAACAACAACAGAAATAACAAAAATCCTACACGTACGTGGAAACTAAACAACTCTCTGCTAAATGACACCTGGGTCAGGGATGAAATAAAGAAAGAAATCAAGGAGTTTCTGAAATTCAATGAAAATGAAGGTAAAATGTACCCAAATTTGTGGGATACATTGAAAGCAGTGCTAAGAGGAAAATTCATAGCACTAAGTGCCTTTAAAAAGAAATTGGAAACATTATACATAAGCATCTTAACAACACAACTGGAAGCCCTAGAAAAAAAAGAAGCAGAAACACCCAAGAGGAGTAGACATCTGGAAATAATCAAACTCAGGACTGAAATTAACAAATTAGAAACTAAGAAAACAGTCCAAAGAAACAACAAAACCAAGAGCTGGTTCTTTGAGAAAATCATCAAGATAGACAGACCATTAGCCAAACTAACTAAAAGGCAGAGAGACAGTATTGAAATCAACAAAATCAGAAATGAAAAAGGAGACATAACAACAGACACTGAAGAAATACAAAGAATCATAAGATCCTACATTGAAGGCATATACGCCACAAAATTTGAAAATCTAAGGGAAATGGACGATTTTCTTGATCAATTTCACTTGCTAAAGTTGAGTGAAGAACAACAGATAAACAAGCTAAATAGTCCCATTTCCCCTACAGAAATAGAAGCAATCATTGATAGTCTCCCAAGCAAAAAAAAAAAAAGCCCAGGGCCAGATGGTTTCGATGCAGAATTCTACCAGACCTTCCAGGGCGAGCTAATACCGATACTCTTCAAACTACTTCAAAAGATAGAAATGGATGGAACATTACCAAATTCATTCTATGAGGCCATAGCCTCATTGATACCTAAACCTCACAAAGACTCAACAAAGAAAGAGAATTTCAGACCAATTTCTCTTATGAACATCGATGCAAAAATACTAAATAAAATACTTGCAAAACGAATACAGGAGCACATCAAAGATATCATTCATCATGACCGAGTAGGCTTCATTCCAGGCATGCAGGGATTGTTTAATATATGGAAATCCATCAATGTAATCCACCATATAAACAAACTGAAAATAAAAAACCACATGATCATCTCTTTAGATGCAGAGAAAGCATTTGAGAAAATCCAACGCCCAGCCATATTTAAAGTTTTAGAGAGACTGGGGATACAAAGCACTGTCCTCAACATAATAAAGGCTATATACAACAAGCCAATAGCCAAAATCAAAGTAAATGGTGAGATACTCAAGGAAATTCCCCTAAAATCGGGAACAAGGCAAGGCTGCCCACTCTCTCCATATCTCTTCAATATAGTTCTCGAAGTTCTAGCCAGAGCAATAAGACAACAAAAGGAGATCAAGGGGATCCAGATGGGAAATGAGGAAGTCAAATTATCCCTATTTTCAGGTGATATGATAGTGTACATAAGTGACCCTCAAAATTCCACCAGAGAACTCCTAAAGCTGATAAACACCTTCAGCAAATTAGCTGGATACAAAATTAACTCAAAAAGTCTGTAGCCTTCCTTTACACAAATGACAAGCTTGCAGAGGAAGAAATTAGGAAAGCCACACCCTTCACATTAGCCACAAGCAATATAAAATATCTAGGAGTCACTCTAACTAAGCAAGTGAAGGACTTGTTTGAAAAAAATTTCAAAACTCTCAAGAAAGAGATTGAAGATGACATGAGAAGATGGAATGATCTTCCTTGCTCATGGATGGGGAAAATTAACATAGTAAAAATGGCCATCCTACCAGAAGCAATCTACAGATTCAATGTAATCACTATCAAAATACCTACGTAATTTTTTAAAGACATTGAAAGTTCAATTCTGAACTTCATATGGAAAAACAAAAACCCAGAATAGCTAAAACAATCTTGTACAATAAAAGGTGCTCCGGAGGAATCTCCATACCTGATCTCCATTTGTACTATAAAGCAATAGTAATTAAAACGGCGTGGTACTGGCACAGCAACAGGCTGGTTGATCAGTGGAATCGAGTCGAAGACCCAGATATGAATCCACACACATATGGTTGCTTGATTTTCGACAAAGATGCCAAATCCATTCAATGGAAAAAGGATATCATCTTCAACAAATGGTGCTGGTCTAACTGGATGTCTATGTGTAAAAAATATGCAACTGGACCCATATTTGTCATCTTGCACAAAACTCAAATCCAAGTGGATTAAAGACCTCCTCCTAAAACTCGAGACACCAAATCACTTAGAAGAAAAAGTGGGGAAGAGCCTGGAACATATTGGCACAGGAGACAACTTCCTGAACAGAACACCAACGGCCCAGGCCTTAATGTCAACAATTAATAAATGGGACCTCATGAGGCTGAGAAGCTTTTGTAAGGCTGAAGACACTGTCAAGAGAAGAAAGCGACAGCCTACAGACTGGGAAAAGATCTTCAGCAACCCTACATCTGACAAAGGTCTAATATCCAAAATATATAAAGAACTCAAGAAGCTAAACACCACCAAACCAAATAACCCAATTGAGAAATGGGGCTTGGAACTAAACAGAGAATTCTCAACAGAGGAATATCAAATGGCTGAGAAACACTTAAAGAAATGCTCAACCTCCTTAGTCATCAGGGAAATGCAAATCAAAACAACTCTGAGATTCCATCTTACACCCATCAGAATGGCTAAGATCAAAAATTCAAATGACACCACATGCTGGCAAGGATGTGGGGAGAGAGGAACACTCCTTCATTACTGGTGGGAATGCAAACTAGTACAGCCACTTTGGAAATCTATCTGGTGCTATCTCAGAAAACTGGAAATAGGGCTTCCTCAAGACCCAGCTATTCCACTCCTTGGAATATACCCAGAAGATGCTCCAGCGCACAACAAGAAAATTTGCTCAACCATGTTCATAGCATCCTTATTTACAATAGCCAGATCATGGATACACCCTAAGTGTCCCTCAGTAGAAGAATGGATAAAGAAACTCTGGTATATATACACTATGGAATACTACTCAGCTATTAAAAACATAGAATTCCAGAAATTTGTGGATAAATGGATTGAGCTAGAAATGATCATAATGAGTGAGTTAACCCAGAAGCAGAAAGACTTAAATGGTATATACTCACTTATATCTGCATACTAGCCCAAGGGGCATGTCCCACAAAAGCCTTCACTTACCAGGAAACTGGGACAGAGGGGAGGACATCCCATTGGGACTCTAGATGAGAGAAGCTTGGGAGAATGGCAAAGTAGAAGGATCCAGTGGGTCCTAGAAACCTACAAGTAGAACAATTTGGGCCCAGGGGTCCTGCTCAAACTAAGGCATCAGCCAAGGATAATACAGGCAGTAAACTTTAAACCCCCTATCCAGATCTAGCCAATGGTCAGAAAAGTCTCCACACTTGAGTGGAGAGTGGGATATGACTTTCTCACGCAATCTGGTGCCTCACATTTGACCATGTCCCCTGGAGGGGGAGACCTGGTGGCACTCAGAAGAACGACAGCAGGTTACCAAGAAGAGACTTGATACCCTATGAGCATATACAGGGGGAGGTAATCCTCCTCAGGAACAGTTATGGGGGAATGGAATAAGGGGAAAAGGGAGGGAGGGAAGAATGGGAGGACACAAGGGTTGGGTTAACCATTGAGATGTAACAAGAATAAATTAATAATAATAAACAAAAATAGAGGACAAAAAAAAGAAAGAAAAGGAGGAAAGTTGGGAGGGTGGAAACGGGAGAAGAGGAGGGAGGGTGCTGTATTCAGGATATAAAGTGAGTAAATAAATAAATTTAATCAATAAAAGCAAATAATAAAATGGTGTTTAACTTTATTTCAGTGAGAATTTCAGCACATGAAATTGAATCACAGATCATTAAGTGAACATAGTGAAGAGCATTAGATGTGATTGAGTTCTTAAGCAAGACTGTAAAGTTTTTTTACTGAGTTTGAGATTTAGAGAGCAAATGCATATTTGTACAGTCATATTCTATGCCAGATAAGAAATATATTAATTCTAATAAGATAGATTTTTGGGACAACATGCCAAAATAATAGGAATCCAATTTCCAAAATGCAGAATTGATATTTGTGTCTCTGCATCTTAATTTCCAAGACTACCACACTTCTGTCTATCTATGAAAAGCCATGATCATACTCAGGAATATCCAGAAACCCACAGGAGGTTCATATTGTGTATATCCTCTCATTCAAACAGACAGTTTTTCACTTCACACACAGGAAAACATTCTGTTATTGGGACAATATATAGCCATATTTGTACATAAGACTTTTTAGTCAACTACAAAGGTATATTCTTTCAAATTGATAATATTTTTAAAAACTGTTGGTGAAAATTAAATTTAAAAAAGTAAAGTACAAATGCTATGAGAGCTAAACTTAAAGAAAGTGACATTTCTGTTAGAATAAAATATTATTAAAATATTATATTTTTATTAATTCTGAGAGTTTAATGTCTATAATATATTTTTATGATTACCTGCCTTTGCCACATACATCTACAGCTTCTACCATACACCTACTCTACCATGTTACCTTATCAAATTAAAATATCTAAGATAACATGTTTACATGTGATACTTGATTCTTCTTCCTCCATGACCTGTTGACCTAGAGAAGGATCAGTCCATGAAAGCTGACATTTTTTGAAAGAACAGTGGAAGCTGTAGCCTCCTCTCTGGTACCTTCCCTACACCAAAAGCCCTTGAAATAACACACTGGATCACTTGTTATAATCTATTATTACTATAATTTCATTGTATTCCAATTGAAAATTTATTCATATGTGTCTTTAGAAAACATGAATCCCATTAAATTTGCTAACATTACCTAATTAAATCATGGCTATTATCTAACAAAAACATTATTTATCAGTAAGAGGTTTCAGAATTTAGAATATATGGCTATTTTAACTTAACAGTAGAAATATTAACAAAATATAATTCTAAAGAATCTAATAATGTGTTAAGATAGAAGCTAGCTTTCAAATTTGACAACAGCTTTGGTTAAATATACTGTTACAAAATACTACCACTTAGTTTCCTCAAGGCTTCTTTCATGTCTTTGTTCCTCAGACTATACACAAAGGGGTTCAGCATCTGAGGGACCACAGTGTACAGCACGGAAGCCACAGCAGTCTTTCTGGTAGAGTCAGCCACTGCAGAGCTGATGTAGACACCAAACAATGAGCCATAGAACAGGGAAACAACTGACAAATGAGACCCACATGTGGAAAGGGCTTTGTAACTGCTTCTCATTGAAGGCTTTTTCAAAATTGAGGAGACAATTTGAACATAAGACAAAACAATGCCCCCAAATGGAAGTCCACCAAATATGAAAGTTGCCAGATATATCACTATGTTATTGATGAGGGTATCAGAACATGAAAGCTTGATTATATGAGCAAGTTCACAGAAGAAGTGGGGAATTTCTTGATTTGTACAGAAGGAGAGTCGCAACACCAGCAGACTGTGCAGCAGGGCATCTGTCATGCTACTGAACAAGGAGAGCAAAATTAGTAGAATGCACATGCTTGGATTCATAATGACTGTGTATCTAAGTGGATGGCAGATGGCCACATAGCGATCATAAGCCATTGCTGCAAGAAGAAAGTTTTCCATTCCACCCAGGAAAACAATAAAATACATCTGCGTTAGACAATCTGTATAACTGATGCTGTTGTTCTGTCTCTGGATGTTTACCAGCATCTTGGGGACTGTGGTGGTGATGAAGCAGATGTCAGTGAAGGATAGGTTGGACAGGAAGAAGTACATGGGGGTGTGGAGGTGGGAGTCAAGGCTGATAGCCAAGATAATGGTCATGTTTCCCAGCACTGTGACCAGGTACACGAACAGGAAGAGTCCAAAGAGGATGAGCTGCAGTTCTGGATCCTCTGTCAATCCCAGAAGAAAGAATTCTGAAGCAGATGTCTGATTTCTGTGTTCTGTATTACTGATACATATGAGTTAATGTGATGAAAATGGAATCAAATATACAGATCCAGTGCATCACCCAATTCTATATTATATGCACTTACAAAACACCATAAAAAATTACAGGTAATAAACTTTAGGGAGGAGGGCATAAAGTTCACACTTCAACAAGTTTTCTAATGTTGCTTTTTACCATTCTGCTGTAGAAAACTTCATTTAGTGAACCCCACTGACTAATGAAATCCATGTGTTTGCTTATCCATTACTACCGTTTAACGTTACCCAAACAATGAAATATATCCCACCGCTCAATCATCTCTATTTTTTCCACTCTAACATACTTTGTTTCCTGAACAGAAATATTCATCAACAAATTTTTAGTATTAAGTGTTGTATTAAGTTTTCAGAATTCTGAGAATGAAATTCAAAATTAATATTGTATATTTTGGAAATATAGGACATCTTATTGAGGGAAAGATTATAATAGGGAGATGAAGAAATAACAGAAGCAAGAGTGGGAAAAGAAAGTATAGGAATTAGGATAAATTGATGCATTATGTACCAATATGACATGGCCAAAGAACAAATTTGATAAATATAGAAAAATAAACATAGTTAGAAATTATAATATCAGAATCACCTACAGTAAGGATCTTTCCTAAGCATTTTTACAATGTTTTATACTTATATTTGCTTATTAGTCAATAGAAAAAATGAAATAGAAAGAAAATTTAATCTTCATAAGAAGAAACGCAGAGGAAAATATCAAGAATTTGTTGATACACAGAGCAGAAGAACTCATGACATAAGAGGAACATTAGACATCCTGAGTTGTATTTGCTCCACTGTGGAAAGAGTAAAGTTACCACTAAGCAAGAATCATTTATGATTTGAAAAGTATTACCACAGTTTTACTCAAAACCTGTGTGCATGCTTGATTTGGAAAATATTAAAACCATAAAACCTTGCAGGTTGTAACATTGTAATCAAGTAAGATAAACACATATAAATCAGCTTGGGGAAAATAACCAGCATATTAGTCAACATAAGGACATATTAGTCACATTTTTGTATTGGGTGTTTTCCTGACATCATAAAACAACCTACTATGTCTAGTTCTCAGGACATAAGATATAAATAAGTATGGGATTTCAATACCTGTGAGTTTTAGGTGCAGTAAACATCATGGGTTTTTGTTTAGCATGAGAATGCTGCATATGAGGAAGTAAAATGTGAAAATGTCAATGCTATATTCTGCAAGTAAAAAAAAAAAATTACTTAGATTTGTGATGTATACCACCATTGAAAGCTTAAAATTTAAATTCTGTTATTTTTCTGAAAAAACGTTCAACTATTATTAAACATGAATAGTATTTTGTAATTATTAAACTGTACTAGGTGTGAAACTTATTAGATTTCCTATTTACTCTATATTTTAGCTAAAACTTACATTTTTACTTCTACTTTATTAATTTTAACCACAAAAGTGCCTAACTACAATTTTCTACCATACTTATTATCCAATTTCTTTTCTATTGATTTTGATGTTCCCACTTCCCATTTTATGTACATTCTTCATGTATGTGAGGACATATAGAGTATAAAGCCATAATTATGAAAAATTACAACTTCAAAAAAAAAGAAGAAAAAGAAAAGGCCATGTCAGGAGGTGGGAGAGCAGCAGCAGCAGCAGCAGGGTAAAATGTTTAAGCATGGCTTTGATACATATATAATTATATATATTTTTCTAAAAATATGTATCTGATATTTCATGTCATCAGCATGCTAATTCTGGAAAACTAGAATTGGTGAAAGTTTTAAATTTTTTAACATTTATGAGTTATTATAATTTAATGTATTTAAAAATTTTTTGGTGAGGAACTTAGGATATATATATATATATATATATTGGTATATGGTTGCATTTCAAATCCAATTGTGTTCTCATAGTGTCCAGATAGAATTGACAACAATATTTTCTGAATAGAGATTTATGTTCATCTGAGGAAAAGAGAATGAACTCTGAAAAATCATCTTTCTTCTTATCTTTCCCCAAAATGCAATTAACCATAGAAAATTTTAGTACAGAAGTACTTAAAAATTGGGCTATTAATGACCAAGTGGTTTTAGAAAGAGGGTGGTAATGTATAATATTACAATATAAGGTAACAAAGAACATGAAACAAAGAACACGAAACAATGATAACAGCTAGCATACTGCCTCTGGGAAATTTCATATTGCTCACCATATTCTGCATGCAATTTTTCTCACAGATTCTCATATAAGAAAGTAGAAAACACCACTAGCCTGAATTACCTTACTATCATCATTGTGGAATGGAGAATAGTTAAATAATTTAGTATTGAGTTGTTATAGAACATCTATTGTTAAGAAAGAGAGCACCTCTCTGTGAGGTTTTGATTTCTTTGCCAAATATATAAGCTCATAGAAACTATTCCAAATACATTTTCTGGCTGAGGTAAGTCTCTTGAGTCAGGTTGTGAGATCAGAGGAATTACAGCTTTAACGTCTCTTGTGACTCAATATACAAACCATCTCATTAGACATATTTTTTGAGGTTATTGAGCTATGTATTTATTTCTTATATATTTATTTTTATACAAACATATTTCATACAATATATTTTGATCACATACTGTAAATGATTGGGATGAATAATGTGAGAGATGAATGCAAATTTTCCAATAATTTACATTTATAATTTTTTAAAGTGTTAATTATACATTTTTGTTTTGTTTCATTTTTAAATATAAAATATTAATTTATTCGTATTACATCTAAATTGTTATCCCATCCCTTGTGTCCTCCCATTCCTCCCTCCCTCCCATTTCCCCTTACTCCCCTCCCCTATGACTGTGACTGAGGGAGACTTCCTCCCCCTGTATGTGCTCATAGGGCCTCAAGTCTCTTCTTGGTAGCCTGCTATCCTTCCTCTGAGTGCCACCAGGCCTCCCCATCCAGGGATGTGGTCAAATATGTGACACCAGAGTTCGTGTGAAAGTCAGTTCCCACTCTCCACTCATGTGTGGAGAATGTCCTGTCCATTGGCTAGATCTGCGTCGGGGCTCAATGTTTACTGCACATATTATCCTTGCCTGATGCCATAGTTTGAGCAGGACCCCTGGGCACAGATCTGCCCATCACAATGTTATTCTTGTAGGTTTCTAGGACCCTCTGGATCCTTATATTTCCCCATTCTCCCATGCTTCTCTCACCTAGAGTCCCAATAGGATGTCCTCCCCTCTGTCCCACTTTCATGGGACATGCCCCTTGGGCTAGTGTCCAGATATAAGTGAGTATATACCATTTGAATCTTTCTGCTTCTGGGTTAACTCACTCATTATGATCATTTCTAGTTCAATCCATCTGTCCACAAATTTCGGGAATTCCTTGTTTTTAATAGCTGAGTAGTATTCCATACTATAAATGTACCACAGTTTCTTTATCCATTCTTCTACTTAGGGACACTTAGGCTATTTCCAGGTTCTGGCTATTACGAATAAGGCTGCTATGAACATGGTTGAACAAATGTTCTTGTTGTGTGCTGGAGCATTTTCTGGGAGTTTAATAGCTGGGTCTTGAGGAAGCCCTATTCCCAGTTTTCTGAGATAGTTCCAGATAGATTTCCAAAGTGGCTGTACTAGTTTGAATTCCCACCAGCAATAAAGGAATGTTCCTCTCTCTCTACATCCTCACCAGCATGTGGTGTCACTTGAATTTTTGATCTTAGCCTTTCTAATGGATGTAAGATGGAATCTCAGAGTTGTTTTGATTTGCATTTCCCTGATGACTAAAGAGCAGCCTAAGAGCATGGTGATCTGATAGGATACAAGGTATTATTTCAATCCTCTTGTATCTACTGAGGTTTTTTTTTGTGACCTACGATGTGACCAACTTTGGAGAAGGTTCCATGGGGTGCAGAGAATAAGGTATATTTTTTCTTGCTTGGGTGAAAGGTTCTATAGATATCTGTTAGATCCATTTGACCCATGGCATTGGTTAATGATGTTATTTCTCGGCTTAGTTTCTGTTTCAATGACTTATTCTTCAGTGAGTGTGGGGTGTTGAAGTCTCCCACTATTATTGTGTGGGGATCGATGTGTGTTTCAAGCTTTTTTAGGAGATCTTTTACAAATGTGCGTGCCCTTGTATTGGGAGCATAGATTTTCAGAATTGTGATGTCATCTTGGTTGACTTTACCTTTGATGAGTATGAAGTGTCCTTCCTCATCCCTTTTGATTAATTTTGGTTGAAAGTCTATTTTGTTCGATATTAAAATGGCTATACCTGCTTGCTTCTTGTGACCATTTGCTTGGAATATTTTTTCCAACCTTTTACCCTGAGGTAATGCCTATCATTATGGGTGAGATGTGTTTCTTGAATGCAGAAGAATGTTGGATCTTGTTTATTCACCCATTCAGTTAGTCTGTCTTTTTATTGGAGAATTGAGGCCATTGATGTTGAGAGATATTAATGACCAGTGACTGTTAAGAGTCTTAATTTTGATGTTTTTTTACAGTCGAGCATTTGTGTAGTTGTGTTTTTGCCATGGAATAGTTGCCTATTTCCTGGGTAGTTTTGGTTGTAGCTTGACCCTTTGGGATGGAGTTTTCCTTCTAGTACCTTCTGTTAAACTGGATTTGTGGATAGGTACTGTTTGAATTTGTTTTTGTCATGGAATATTTTGTGTTCTCCATCAATGGTTATTGATAATTTTGCTGGGTAAAGTAGTCTGGCCTGGCATCTCTGGTCTCTTAGGGTTTGCAGGATCTCTGTCCAGGCCCTTCTGGCTTTTATGGTCTCTGCTGAGAAGTCAGGTGTAATTCTGATAGGTTTGCCATTAAATGTTATTTGGCCCTTTTCCCTTGCAGCTTTTAATATTTTTTCTTTGTTCTCCATGTTTTGTGTTTTAATTATTATGTGGCGGGCAGTTTTTCTTTTCTGGTCAATTCTATTTGGTGTTCTGTAGGCCTCTTGTATGTTTATAGGCATCTCTTTCTTTAGATTGGGGAAATTTTCTTCTATGATTTTGTTGAGAATAGTTTCTGGGCCCTGGAGTCTGATATTTTCTCTTTCTTCAATGCCTATTATCCTCAAATTTCTTCTTTTCATGGTGTCCTTAATTTCTTGGATGTTTTGTGTCAGGAGTTTTCCAGATTTGGCATTTTCTTTAATGGTTGATTCAATATCTGTGATTGTATCTTCTAGACCTGAGATGCCTTCTTCCATCTCTTGGATTCTGTTAGAAAAGCTCACCTCTGTGTTGCTCGCCTTCTTCTCTGAGGTCTCACGTTCTCATTTTTCTTCTGTCTGTGTGTTTATCATTGACTCCATTTTCATGTTCAGATCTTGAACTGATTTTTTTATTTCTTTCGTCTGATTTTTTGTGTATTCCTGAGTTTCTTCCATTGCCTCTTTATAGGTCTTCAGAGCTTGAACCGTTTTATTTATTTCTTTCATCTGGTTGTTTGCATTTTCCTGCAATTTTTCCAGTTCCACTCTATGGGCTTCGTTTATGTCTCTCAGCTGTTTGTCTGCGTCTTCCTGCATTTGATTACGAATTTTATTTGTTTCCTCCATTATCATCTTCATTACTAAGGATTTGAGGTCATTTTCTTGTATTTCCATTGTATTTGAGTTCTCTGGGTTGTTTTCTTTGGGATAGCTGGAAACTGGAGACGCCATGTTGTTTTAGGTTTTTTTTTGCGTATGCTTTTTCGCTGTCCTTTAGACATCTTACTGCCTTTGTGTTTGTTAGGTAGCTTCCAGAGTTGGATGGAGGGAGTCTGATGATAGATTCACTTGTTTTCTCATGATTTCCCTAGGCTGGGAGCTCAAAGCTTCACTGGTGTGGATGTTAGGAGGTTAGCCCTGTTGTTCTGGTCTCTCACAGCCAGTGATCTTCAGCCCCCCTGTGCTGTGGGTCCTGCAATTGTTCTGGGTCTCTGAATGAGCATTGGGTCAGGCGAAGGTACCCACAGCCCTCTATGTTCCCTGCCAAGTCCAGCCAGGAAGACTGGGCTGGAACCACGGGCTGAACTCAGCTAGATTCTCAGGGCCTGATCCGTCTGCCGAGCTCAGCTAGGGATTCTGGGCCGAAAATGCACACAGGGTCCAGCCAGAATTTTTGGGCTGGGACTACGCACCAAGCTCCGCTAGGGCCTTTTGGCCCAAATTGCGTGCTGTGGTCAGTTATTGACTCAGGGCCTGAACTGTCCACCAATCTCAGCCAGGAATTCTGGATTCAAACTGCCCACTGTGTCCCACCAGAGTTTTAGAGCTGGTGGAACCAAGTGCTCTGTCCAGCCTGCGTCACAGCAGAAGAACTGCGGCTGCACTGAGTCAACGCCAGTGTTGGAATTGAGCACTCCGCCCAAGCTCTATCACAGCAAGAGAACTGCGGCTCCGTTGAGTTAGCGCCGGTGGTGGAACCGAGCTCTCCGCCCAGACTGTGTCACCGCAATAGAGCTGTCGCTGAGCTGAGGTGGTGCCTAGGATGGAACTGAGTGCTCCACCAAGCCTGCGCCACAGCAGGAGAACTTTGGCTGCTCTGAGTTAGCGCCAGTGGTGGAACCAAGTGCTCTGCCTGGACTGTGTCACTGCAGAGGAGCTGCCGCTGAGCTGAGGTGGTGCCTAGTGTGGAACTGAGCGCTCCACCAAGCCTGCGCCACAGCAGGGAAGCTGTGGCCGAAGCTGAGTTAGTGCCTTGGACAGAATTGCTTGCTGGGCTAGGCCAGTACCCGGGACTCTGGGGCCAAACTGTCCGCCGAGTCCAGTCTGAGTCCGAAGGCTCCACGAGACCCAAATCCTGTCCTGAGTCCCCTCTTCCGCAGCAACTCCCACCAGGCACCACACCAATCGCCTCCACCGGAAGGCTATGAGCTGCAAACCTCAGCCACCGCCACTGGTGCCGCTGGTGCTGCTGCCTCTGCCGCTGCCGCTCTGATCAGAGAAAATCCACGCTCCTCCCATGTGCAGGGGCACACAGGTCCTCCGCACCCTGGTCCCTCCGAACCGTGGAGTACTCCCGCTGCTGTGATGTTCGGACCTCAGTGTTCCTGGCTCAGAAATCTGTGCAATTCCCTGAATTGTTCACTGGAGCCTCCAAACGCAGTCCACACTGCTCCCTGCCATCTTGGATCCTCCTCTTCTGTTTCCATTTAATGAAATAGTTTGGAGAGAATTGACATTAGCTCTTCTCTGAAGGTTCAGTAGAATTCTGCGCTAAATCCATCTGGTTTGGGGCTTTTTTGTTGTTGTTTGTAGACTTTTGATGACTGCCTCAATTTCCTTAGGTATAAAAGGACTATTCAATTTATTTACTTGATCTTGATTCAATTTTAGTAGTTAGTAGCTATCAAGAAAATTGTCCATTTTGAGTAGGTTTTCAAATTTTGTGGCATATAGGCTTTTGAAGTCAGACCTGATGATTCTTTGGATTTTCTCAGTGACTGTTGTTATATCTCCCTTTTCATTTCTTGTTTTGTTGATTTGAATTCTCTCCCTGTCTTTTAGGTAGTTTGGCTAAAGAGTTGTCAATCTTGGGGGCTGGGGGTGGTGGTGCACGCCTTTAATCCCAGCACTTGGGAGGCAGAGGCAGGTGGATCGCTGTGAGTTTGAGGGCAGCCTGGTCTACAAAGTGAGTCCAGGATAGCCCAGGCTACACAGAGAAACCCTGTCTCGAAAAACCAAAAAAAAAAAAAAAAAAAAAAAAAAAAAAGAGTTGTCAATCTTGTCGATTTTCTCAAAGAATCAGCTCTTGGTTTCATTGATTCTTTGAATTGTTTTCTTTTTTTTTTTTCTAATTTATTTATTTCAGCTCTGAGTTTGGTGATTTCCAGCCTTTTACTCATCTTGGGTATGTCTGCTTCTTTTTGTTCTAAAACTTGTAGATGTGCTGTTAAATTGCTAGTATGGGATCTCTCCAGTTTCTTTCTTAGGGCACTTAGTGCTACGAGCTTACCTCTTAGCACTGCTTTTACTGTGTCCCATTAATTTGGGTATGTTGTGTCTTCAGTTTCATTGAATTCTAGGAAGTTTTTATTTTCTTTTTTTATTTCATCCCTTACCCAGATGCAATTGAGTAGAGAGTTGTTCAGTTTCCATGAGTTTGTAGGCTGTCAGTTGCTTTGATCCATGGTGGTCTGATAATATGCAAGGGATTACTTCAATTTTCTTGTATCTGTTTAGTTTTTTTCTGACCAACTATTTTGTCAATTTAGGAGAAAGTTCCCTGAGGTGCTGAAAAGAGGGTGTATTCTTTTGTCTTTGGGTGAAATGTTCTGTAGATATCAGTAAGGTTCATTTGTTTCATGATGTCTATTAGGTTCCTTGTTTCTACATTTAGTTTCTGTCCTTTTTTTTTTTTTGTAGTAACTATTTTTTTTATTAATTTATTCTTGTTACATCTCAATGTTTATCCCATCCCTTATATCCTCCCATTCCTCCCCCCCCCATTTTCCCATTATTCCCCTCCCCTATGACTGTTCTTGAGGGGGATTACCTCCCCCTGTATATTTTCATAGGGTATCAAGTCTCTTCTTGGCTACCAGCTGTCCTTCCTCTGAGTGCCACCAGGTCTCCCCCTCCAGGGGACATGGTCAAATGTGAGGCACCAGAGTACGTGAGAAAGTCATATCACACTCTCCACTCAACTGTGGAGAATATTCTGACCATTGGCTAGATCTGGGAAGGGGTTTAAAGTTTACCTCCTGTATTGTCCTTGGCTTGTGCCTTAGTTTGAGCGGGACCCCTGGGCCCAAATCTGCCTATCATATTGTTCAACTTGTAGATTTCTAGGACCCTCTGCATCCTTTTATTTTGCTATTCTCCCATGTGTCTCTCATTTAGAGTCCCAATAGGATGCCCTCCCCTCTGTCCCAGTTTCCTGGTAAGTTTTGCATGACTTATGTCCAAGTACTTCTAGCTTTCATAGTCTCAATTGAGAAGTCAGGTGTAATTCTGATGGGATTGCCTTTATGTGACTTGACCTTTTTCCTCTTACAGTTTTTAATATTTTTTCTTTGTTCTGTACAGTTAGTGTTTTGAATATTGTGTGGCAGGAGGATTGTCTTTTCTGGTTGAATATATTTGGAGTTCTGTAGGCTTCTTGTATATTTATGGACCTTTCTTGATTTAGGTTGGGGAAATTTTCTTCTATGATTTTGTTAAAAATGTTTTCTGGGCCTTGGAGCTTGGACTTTCCTCCTTCTTTTATTCTTATTATTCTTAGATTTGGTCTTTTTATAGTGTTCCAGATTTCTTGGGTGTTTTGTGTCAGGAACTTTTTAGTTTTAATGGTTTTTTTTTTTTTTTTGATGATGTAACAACAACTTTAATCATATCTTCCACACTTGAGATTCTGTCTTCCTTCTCTTGTATTTGGTTGGCATGGCTTGTGTCTGTCATTCCTGTTCTTTTCCCTATGTTTTCCAACTCTAAAATTGCCTCAGTTTGTGTTTTCTTTCTTGCTTCTAATTCACTTTTTAGGTCTTAAATAGTCTTATTCATTTCTTTCTCCCATTTGATTGAATTCTCCTGTAGTTCTTTATAGGACTTATTCAATCCTTCATCTGTTTGAATGTATTTTCCTGTGTTTCTTTGAGTGATTTATTTCCTCTTTCAATGTGTCTATCATTTTCATCACCTCATATTTAAAGTTTTCTCCTTGCACTTCATGGGTGTTCATATCTCTAGGGCTTTCTGTGGTAGGATCACTGGTTTCTGGTGTAGTTCCATGTCTCTGAGTTTTGTTGCTAGTCTTCTTGTGCTGTTCTCTAGGCATCTGATTGTCTCTGGTTTTAGCAGGCCTAGAGGTTCCTCCAATGTGGTCACTGTCTGTGTCCCATGTTGGCCAGGCAGGTTGGAAGCAAGTAAAAAGAGCTCCAATCCTACATTTGTTTTCTAGGGTTCCCCTGAGGCCTCCTCAGGATGTTGGGAGGTGGGTGTTACAGCCTGCACCCAACTCAGCTCAGCTGGGTTACCTGACTATTCTAGTTGGGTCTGGCAGGAGAGGAGTGGGCTGATAGATATTGAAGCCCATAGTTGCTGAGGTATCCTTACAGTCCTTTTCAAGATGGCAGGACTGTGTCTGTCTGCTATGTTCCAGATGGACTATTCAGTAAGCCTCTGGCTGGCAGATAGAGATTGGAGCTCAGTGCTTTTTGGGAAGCAGCAGCTAATGTGGTGTGTGGCCTGCACAGGTCTCTACTCCATGACCTAAGTGGATCAGGCCAATAGGCTGTAGATGGGCAGGGTGAAATCA
This sequence comes from Acomys russatus, assembly GCF_903995435.1. Lineage (NCBI taxonomy): Eukaryota > Metazoa > Chordata > Mammalia > Rodentia > Muridae > Acomys > Acomys russatus. Next base: position 14,091,758 of record NC_067150.1, read on the forward strand.
GAGCCAGACGCTGCTGGCAGGATAGCAGCTAACAGGATTGTGGCCAGATTAGGTCTCTGCTCAGCCTGTTTGGTTTGCCTGAGCAGTATGTTTCAGGCGAGTGGGTAGAGACAGACTAACGCCCAAAGTTACTGGTAGGATGGTGGACTATGGTGCCTGGATTCAGCTTTGCCATCCATAGGCCCTCTTGAGATGGCAGGGCTATCCTTATCTGCTCTGTGGACCAGCTAGGCTAGCCCATCAAGCAGCTAGGGGCCTCACAGGAGTTAGAGTTCAAAGGTGTTTGGGTGACCGCATGTCCTTTCTCAGGAGGCAGATAATATGGATTGTGTCTGGTGCCAGGATTCAGCACTGCCTGTCCACCATTCCGTGTTCAGGATCTGGCAAGCAATAGATTAACAGTGAGAGCACTAAGCTGCATGCACTTTTCTTCTGTCTCAGATCCTGTAAGCAGTGGACTGGCAGTGAGAGCCCTATGCTGCATGAATAACTCACAGACCTTCTGTGCGAGATCTGGCAAGGAGTAGATGGGTGGTGAGGGCCGTTAGCTGCACAAATAACCCACAGTCATTCTCAGGATGGTGATTAATGTGGGATGTTCCCTGGGATTTTTTTTTTGTGTGTGTGTGTGGGTTAGTTGCATGGCCAGGGAATGGACCCACCTGTGCCCCACACAGTGTGGATCCCTCTAACATGGGAATCAGAGCTCTGGTGTTTTGTAGCTCTCAGTTTGGTCTTTCATTGTGCATTTCTGGTTTTCCTTCTAACCAGATGCAGTATGCAATTGGTGCTGCCAACTGGGATCAATCGCTGAGCCCCATTAATTAAATGGGTTATTTGGTTTGGTGGTGTTTAATAATTTTGAGCTATTTATATATTTTGGATATTAGACCTTTGTCAGATATAGGGTTGATGAAGATCTTTTCTTAGTCTGTAGGCAGTCATTTTGTGCTGTTGAAAGTGTCTTCTGTCTTACAGAAGCTTCTCAGCCTCTTGAGGTCCCATTTATTAATTGTTGACCTTAGAGCCTGGGCTGTTGGAGTTCTGTTCAGAAAGTTGTCTCCTGTGCCAATGAGTTCCAGGCTCTTCCCCACTTTTTCTTCTAGCAGATTTAGTGTCTCTGCTTTTATGTTGAGGTCTTTAATCTACTTGGACTTGTGTTTTGTGCATGGTGATACATATGGATGTACTTATATTTTTCTACATGTAGACATCCAGTCAGGCCAGCACCATTTGTTGAAGATGCAATCCTTTTCCCATTGAATAGATTTGGCTCCTTTGTCAAAATGAAGTGTCCATATGTGTGTGGATTTATTTCTTGGTCTTCGATTTGATTTTGTTGCTCAACCATCCTATTGCTATGCCATTATCATGCGGTTTTAATTACTGTTGCTCTATAGTTCAGCTTGAGATCAGGTACGGAGATTCCTTCAGGGGATCTTTTACTGTACAGGATTGTTTTAGCTATTCTGTTTTTTTTTTTTTTTCATATGAAGTTGAGAATTGATCTTTGAATGTCTTTTAAAAATCATGTAGGTGTTTTGATAGGGATTGTACTGACTCTGTAAATTGTTTTTCTAAGATGGCAATTTATACTATGTTAATTCTCCAGATCCATGAACAAGGGAGATCTTTCCTTCATTTGATATCATCTCCAATCTCCTTCTTCAGAGATGTGAAGTTTTATCAAAACAAGTCTTTCACTTGCTTGGTTAAAGTTGCTTCTAGATACTTTATATTGTTTGTGGCTATTGGGAAGGGTATAGCTTCCCTAATTTCTTTCTTAGCATGATTGTCATTTGTATACAGGAATTCTACTGACATTTTTGAGTTAATTTTGTATCCATCCACATTTAAATCAAGATCAGATAAACCTGTTAAATGGTCCATGTTTGAAATTTACAACCCACTTCCTGACATGGATTCTCATTGTCTCTCACAAAGAACACTGGAATTTATTGGAGAGGTTGTGCTTTTAGGTTTTGTTACACATTTTGTTGTTGTTTTGGTTGTGTTTGTTGTGATCCTCATGCCACAGTATTTTTATTAGTGTGTTATAGGAGTGTGCCTCTGTGTTAGCTTGTTGCATATGTTTTCATTCAAGGACCTTGCTGGGAGTGACCTGAAACAATGGAGGTAACTAACTAGTATATTTTAGGCCAGGAGTATCAGGGGATCTACCGCGAGGAGCTCTTTTCACTATAAGACTAGTCTATAAGGGCTTGCCCTTCTGGGAAAAGAATGGCAGGAAAAAATCACCTTTCTAATGAGGAACTCTGATTATTGAAACCTCCTGAGATGGAAGACTGCGTGATTCTCACTATGACCTAACTTCATATCTGTGCCCCTTACGAGAACCAATGGAGATCATCCTGACACAGAATTTCCTCTTGACTCTTAGAGTCTGCCTGAATTTCCTGTGACAAATCCTTCATTCTTAACATCCAGGTAAGTTTTCAAGATTGCTCCTCTAGAATCCAAGCAGATAACAGCATATCAGTAAATGCTGTGGCTGTTAGAACAGGTGATTTTTATCTGAATTCATTGTGGGAAGCATTGATACAAGATTTCATTAATATGATAAGGAATAAAACTCTCCATACTCCCATACTGCTCCCTTCAGTGTCCAATGATTATATGTTTGCCATGTTACCTTGTTTGCTCTAACTGAGCCTCTCTAATAATATCTCCAAGAATTGCTTCTGTTTCCTTCTGAGCAGAGATTTGACATTTCTCAAACATGATGACTCTTGTATGAAGCTTCCCACAAAGACCTAACAGATACTTATACCAGACATGGAACCTACAATAAACAAAATTAATGATGCCACCAAAATATAACATGGTCAACCAGTGAATTTATTGGGATTACTTAAGTAAGTATAGATAAGGAGTAACTTACAGAGCAGGAAGACTCATATGCATCTGTACCACCAAAAGCTCATTCCTGTACTGATGATAACTCAGGAGATCTGCATCCCTGGCAGGGCTCTCTGTATGCCCATGGGCTGTAAAGTCACAGACCTCTGGCAATCTCATTTTCCTCTAGGAAGCTCTGGTGGTCAGAGTGTCCTCCAATAGAATAATTTAAGTTTCATGATCCTGTCCTTTCTGGAGGGACTGAGTGTTTCAATTCAGTGGACATGACATAACTATATAAAAGGCTGTTAAAACCTGTCCTGATTACATTCTTGTGTGTGTGTGTGTGTGTGTGTTCTTGTGTGTGTGTTTGTGTGTGTACATGTTATATGTGCACATGAATATGAAGAACAAATATCAATGGCAGGTATTATTTTTAGGAGACATCTACTTTTTAAAACTATATTTTTTGATTTATTATTTCTTATAATTACGTGAATGCCTCTGTGTGTGTGTGTGTGTGTGTGTGTGTGTGTGTGTGTGTATTGCATATATGCACACATGGGTATAAGTGTCCCTACAGACCAGACACATTGTAGTTTGAGTTACAAGAGCTATAAGCCATTATGGTTGCTGGGAACTAAAGTTTGACATTTTGCCAGAGAAATACGCACTCTTCACCTTTAGATGTTCTCTCCTGGCCCTTCATTTTGTTTCTTTAAACTAAAGGTTTTATCTGCATGCAAGCCAACTAAATGATTTTCTTTTACTGCTTGAAATGTGAGTCTCTTCCTTTCATCCCTCACTCTCCTCCCAGCTGCTGTAATTGGGATGTCAAATTGTATCATTTTGTAGGGAGCTGAACTTTCTCAGATTGGTCCTGGACAGACTTTTCTTGAGTTGGGGGGCAATTTTTCTTTGTATGTCAGTTCCAATTCCTCTGGGCAGGAGATGAATTAGTCTGTGCATTAACAAGGGGGTGAGCTATGGCCAGCTGCAAATGCTGCAGTTTCCTGATGAAATCACTGGGAAAAAACAGACAAATGCATGGCTCAGGGCTGGCTTGAATGATGAGGCTGGGGCACATCTCCTGAAAAAGCAATGTAAGCCAAAAGGTAAAATAAACCCCCAAGGACTATTGTTGTCAGGGAATTTAGTCCCATAAAACTATGTATGTATCTCCCTTATCACTATCTCCAGAGACGACAGCAGGACTGCCAAATACCTGGTGTGTTTGCTGTCACTGCTTTTTAATGCTTCCTAGATGGGCCAGGCTGTTGGTCACTCTTGGCACTTTCCAGCTGAGCCCACTTGTGCAATGGGACTGCTACAGAGAGAAACCCACCATTGATCAGAGTTGGCATACAAGATGGAACCTATTTGTAATCCCTGGTGTAGGCCATTGTCAGTGTTTAATAAATATTTGTTGAATATAAAAATAAATGAGTACAATATGGTTAAAAAAAAACTAAAGGTTTTTTTTTTTTTTTTTTTTTTTTTTGGCAGGGCTGGGTACGTATTTTACATTATTTTTTAGATAATTTCCCTGCCAAGTAAGATACAAGAATCTGCCTGTCTTTCTCTGTCTACTACCAAAATTACATGTATACTATAAAAAAAAAACCCACATGGTTTCTTAATATCAAACTTAGGTCCTCATGTTTCCAAGGCAAGCATTTTCACCAACTGATATAAGACATCACTCCAGTTTCCATTTAGCCTTTCCCACATTTGTTATGTGATGTGATGTGACATGATGTATGTATGTATGTGTGTGTGTGTTTGTGTGTGTGTGTGTGTGTGTGTGTGTGAGAGAGAGAGAGAGAGAGAGAGAGAGAGAGAGAGAGAAACAGAAAGACAGAGAGAGAAACAGAAAGACAGAGAGACCGACAGAGACAGAGACAGGGACAGAGACACAGAGACAGAGACACACAGAGAGAGACAGAGATCATGATAACTTAATGGTTTTCTATTTAATTCATTGAGGAAATGCCTCTCAGTCAAATGCAGAGCTCATCTATGGCTGGTCTCTGTATCCCCCTGGCTTTGAGGATCTCCTGTTTTGTCTTCCTATGCTAGGATTACAGATGGGCCTATGTGCCCAGATATCTCTTCCATGAATTCTAATGTTTTGAACTCTAGTCTCTATGTTTGTGTGGTTTGTGCTTACATCCATGGACGATCTTCGCAGCCCACATTTAATTATATTTTAATACTCATCTGGACCAAAGATTTGTCAGCTATAATAAATGCTAAGATTAATAAATGACAAGTGTAATGCACAAAATTAATTCTTGAGGTTAAAGGAAAAAATAAAGATGTCCAAAAATGTAGTTGTCTAATGAGATTGTGATATTTGCCGCTGTTAATGTATTTTGTGATCTCTTTTTACTCATTTTCCATCAGATTCATCACAGACATGAAATTTGGAAACCAAACAGTTGTGTCAGGATTCATTCTCCTGGGACTCACAGATGACCCAGATCTGCAACTCGTCATTTTCAGTATATTTCTTTCCATGTACCTTCTTACAACACTAGGAAACCTGTTGATCATTCTGGCCACCAGGTCTGACTCTCACCTCCACACACCCATGTACTTCTTTCTCTCTGGTCTTTCTTTTAATGACATCTTTTTGGTCACATGCACAATTCCAAAGATGCTAGTGAATATGCAAGCACATGACCAGAAAATTACTTATGTAGGATGCCTGACTCAAGTCTGCTTTGTCATAATGTGTGTTGGAATGGAGAACTGTCTTCTTGCAGTGATGGCCTATGACCGCTATGTTGCCATTTGCCATCCTCTTAGGTATAGGGTCATTATGAGCCCCTGTATCTGTATCCTACTTGTAGCATTTTCTGTGATGGGGAGCCTGGTGAATGCCTTGGTGAATAGTCTTATGGTGTTACATTTGTCCTTCTGCACAGACTTTGTAATCCCACATTACTTCTGCGAACTTACAGAGCTTATTAAACTTGCCTGTTCCAACACTCTTATTGACAACATACTTATATACATTTCATGTGGCATATTTGGTGGTGTTCCTCTCTCCGGCATAATTTTGTCTTATAGTCAAATTGTATCTACTGTTTTGAGAATGTCATCGAAAGAAGGAAGATATAAAGCCTTTTCCACCTGTGGGTCTCACTTGTCAGTTGTTTTCATATTTTATGGAACAGGATTTGGGGTTTACATTAGCTCAACAGTTACAGAATCATCCAGGAAGCCTGCTGTGGCTTCAGTGCTGTACTCTGTGGTGCCTCAGATGATGAATCCCTTTATCTATAGTCTGAGGAACAGAGATATGAAGGAAGCCTTGAAGAAACTCATCAGCAGGATACTATCTCCTCTATAATACATCATTTCATTTTGATCAGAATTTCTAGATTGCGCCAAGGAAACATAAAACTTTCTCATCCAGAACATCAGATTCTTCTGAGTCATATTCTTCTAAATTTCTGAGAAATGAAATGACTCAGCCCTTTCAGAGAACCTTATTGTTACATCTCTAAGACTGCAGACAAATATGGCAGTGCTGATGGCAATACTTCAGGGTGGTGGTTCTCAAAAAGCCCTTCTCAAAAACCTCCTGTTTGTTGGATGAAGTCTGTTGCCTGAAGCAGTCAGAGCTGATCTTTCCAGACTGGTTGGCACCTCAATGTTTTTTTTTTATCACAACTGATGCATCCCCAGAGTGCCCATAGTAAGTCACCTGGCTACTCCAGTATTTGAGCTGATGCTTTCCTGTTTTCCCTTATATACCAAACAAAATTTTCCAGATTGGCAGCACCATCCTTCACTATCAAAGGGGATTTGATAGATTTTTATCAAATTTTTATTGTCTATGGAGTTTCGCTGTGTTCAGTGCTTTCTTGCTGCTCCTAATTATATCTGGTGCTTAGACCTGGGAGAAATCCTTTAGTTCTCCTTTTCTCTTCTCATTTTTCTTTTACCAAATAAAAAGCTTATCATTCAGCCATCTTGCGGTATGGATCATTTGCTTGTGTTGGCATCTATCATACACTATACCTGACTCTAAATTTTAGAATCTATCTATTCAGCAATTTTTTTCTCCACCTACTCAAGCTAGTTGGTTTCCATTTCCTACTTGTGTAAAAACTCTAAGGAGTTGTTTGGGTATGTTCTACTGTTCTTCAAGTTATGCTTTTATCCCAGGCTACCCACATACATCTTTTTGGGCAGCAAGACCTTGTCAGGGACACAGATCTCTCATATTCTTGGAATTCTACTGACAAACCTCAGGCCACTTAGCTTTTGATTGACTCCTACTGCATTTACTTCTCTGTCTCACTGTTTTGCATCTGTATGATCTGCTATCCATATCTTCTGATGTTTATATGTATTTCCTATTTCCTTTTTAGCTCATCTCTCCATTGTATTCCCCAGTGAACGCTCTTGGAGAGAAAAAAAAATTCTCATTTTTTGCCCTGATACTGGGTTTTTTGTCAACTGCTCCCCAGGAATCTTTTGTGTTACTAACTATGGGATTCTCCCTGTTTCAATCAGATGTTTCACTCATCTTGCATATTTCTCAAGCCTCTTTCTTTTTACGGAATCCATGATACCATTAATCCTGCCATGTTATTTTCTATTGGAGCACATTCTTGCCTTAATATAAGCTCGATTACCAGTGTCACTTGGTAGAAAAAATGCCACATCTGACTGCCAAATTCTCATAGGTCCTAACTAATTTTGACAAAGTACATACACTCAAAGTTCCATACACTCAAAGGTTCTTTTTCTTCCTTCTATGCTTCTTGCCATACACATCAAATCCTTCTTGAAAAAACCAAAGTTCCTTACAAGATTGACCATATTTTTTATTTTATTTAATTAATTTATTCATATTACATCTCAATTGTTATGCCATCCCTTGTATCCTCCCATTCCTCCCTCCCTCCTGCTTTCACCATATTCCCCTGCCCTAGGTCTGTGACTGGGGGGATCTCCTCCCCCACTAGATGGTCATAGGCTATCAAGTCTCATCTTGGTAGTCTGCTTATTTTTTCTCTGAGTGCCACCAGGCTTCCCCACCATGGGGGAGTGTTCAAATATGGAGCACCACGTTCAGCTCAGTCCCTGCTCTCCACTCAATTGTGGAGAACATCTTGCCCATTGGCTAGATCTGAGAAGGGGTTTGATGTTTACTGCAAGTATTGTCCTTGGTTGGTGCAGTAGTTTGAACATCCCCAGGATGTTCTTCTTGTAGGTTTCTAGGACCCTCTGGAGTGTTCTGTTTCCCCATTCTCCCATACTTCTCTCACCTAGAGTCCCAATAGGATGTCCTCACAACTATTCCAATCTCCTGGTAAAGTGAAGACTATCATGTGACATGTTTCGTGGGCTAGTGTCCAATTATAACTGAGTATATAGCATGTGAGTCTTTCTGCTTCTGCATTAACTCAGTATGATAATTTATAATTCCATCCATTTGTCCACACATTTTGGGATTTCCTTGTTTTTTTATAGGGGAGTAGTATTCCATAGTGTAAATCTACCACAGTTTCTTTATCCATTCTTCAACTGGGGGACATTTAGGTTGTTTCCAGGTTCTGGCTATTATGAATGAGGCTGCTGTGAACATGGTTGAGCATATGTCCTTGTTATGTGGTGTAGCATCTTCTGGGTATATTGCAAGGAGTGGAATAGCTGGGTTTTGAGCAAGTCCTATTCTAGTTTTCTGAGATAGCACCAGATAGATTTCCAATGTGGTTTCACAAGTGTGCATTCCCACCAGCAATGAAGGAATGTTCCCTTTTTCTACATCTTTGCTAGCATATGCTCTCACTTGAGTTTTTTATTTTAGTCATTCTGATAGGTGTAAGATGGAATCTCAGAGTAATTTTGATTTGCATTTCTCTGATGACTAAAGACAATGACTATTTCTTAAAGTGTTCTTAGACATTCAATAATCCTCTGTTGAGAATTATCTGTTTAATTCTGAGCCCAATTTCTCAATTGGGTTATTGGGTTTGGTCATGTTTAATCTCTTGAATTCTTTCTATATATTGGATATTAGCCTTTTGTCAGGTATAGGTTTGGTGAAGATCTTTTCCCAGTCTGTGGGATGTCACTTTGTTCTCTTGCCAGTGTCTCCTGCCTTACAGAAGCTTCTAAGCCTCATAAGGGCCCATTTATTGATTGTTGCCCTAAAGATCTTGAATTTGTTTATTGATTTCTTCCATCTGGCTGTTTGTATTTTCCTAAGTTTTTTTCCAGTGCCTCTCTATAGGCCTCTTTTATGTCTTCCACCTATTGGGCTGTGTCTTCCTGCATTTGGTTATGAATTTTATTTGTTTCCTTCATTATCATCTTTATTACCCATGATTTGAGGTCATCTCCTTGTATTTCAATTGTGTTTGAGTTTTCCAGGTTGCTTTGAGGGATAGCTGGGATATATAGATGACATATTGTTTTGGGTTTTGTTATTTATGTTTTTATGCTGGCCTTTAGTCATTTTGCCATCTCTGATGCTGGGGGGTAGCTTCTGGTGTCAGGTGGAGGGAGTCTGAAGACAGATTCACTCATTTCTGGAGGATGTCCCTAGGCCAGGCAAGCTGATGCATCATTGCTGGGATGATTTTAGTTCCCTTAATTGAGTTCATGCTCCTGAGCAATGCCCCAGCTCCCATCTCACAGGCAGGCCCCTGACTAGGCTCTGTGGACTTGTCTGCCTTCCTCCATGTGCTTCTGACTGGCAGGAGGTCAGACCTGCCTGTGAGGGTCTCTCTGACAGTGATCCCCTGCTATCCTGGTCTGTGGCTCCTGGTAGTGTCTCAGGTCTCAGACCATGCTCTGAGTCTGGTCACAGTGAACACAACCTTCTGTGCCCCTGTGTGGCACCCAGGCTTTCTATGGACTGGCATGGGGCAGGTGGAGAGGGGTCTGAGGAGAGATCTACCCATTTCCTGAAATTTCCCTAGGCCAGGAGCTCTAATGCTTCCCTATGGCATGATTTCAGTCCCATTTACTGAATCTGTGCTGCTGAGCAAGGCCACAGCTCTCAGCTCCCAGGCATGCTCCAGATTAAGCTTTGGGGACTGGTCTGCTCTCTGCCTCTGGATGGCAGGTCAGACCCACCCATGGGTCTGTGGTCCGCACTATCTAGATCTCTCTCACACAGTGATCACCAGCTCCCCTGGTGGTCTGTGGCTCCCAATAGTTTCTATGGTCTCTTCCTTACAGATAAGACACCTCACGTCCTTGTTACTGCCATCTTGGAATCCCCCCGGCTATTGTTTTATGCCCACAGTTCCCTCAGCCTTTGATTTAGACATAGATGACCTGGTCCTACAACAGGCAAAATAAAGTCCTCCAATACTACCAAAAACTATTCAATGTCCTCCTTAGCCTCCTCAACCTGTACCTTCATCTACTGCTTCAAAACACCTCCACTTATTGATTGCAAACCTCAACTTCTACAGCCTATTGCCTTCCAACACCTTCAACCTCCCCAAGTGCCATCACCTTCTCTGTTCCCACTAATGACTCCCACCATGTCTCACAGTAATGGAATTTTCCCCTTCAGGAAGGTGGTGGGAGACCAAGGGTCTTTCTAAGTCCTTGGCCCTTCCAATTTGTTTGATCTCTCTTAGGTAGGAAAACATTTGGGCTTTTTCTCAAATGATGCCAATAGTTTCAGTAAGAAATTCAATCACCATGTTCAGTCATACAACCTCACTTTGTATGGTGAATGCCTTCTTGTTCTACCCAGAAATCAATAAATGTAATCTACCAAATAAACAGAATGAAAAGCAGAAGACACATGATCACCTCATTAGTTGCAGAAAAGACCTTTTACAAAATTCTACATTCTTTCACAATGAAGATTCTGAAGAAATTAGGGAGACAGAAGACTTACCTCAACATTATTACAACAACGTAAAACAAATGCATTTATAATATAAATACAAACATAGAGAAACCATCTTCCCTAAAATTGAAATCAAGAGAAGGATGTTCACTCTTCCCTTGTCTTCAGCATATTACTAAAATTCTTAGCAAGAACTGACAATGTAATGACATCAAAGACATAAAAATAGGAAAGAAACTAAACCTTCTTTATTAAATAATTGTTATGCTTTTATATATAATGTCAATAAAAGCTTTACTAGAAAGCCTTTACAGCTGAAAAACACTTTCTACAAAGTATCAGGATATATTAGTAGCATTTCTATACACAATTTAGAGGCAGAGAAAAGAACTGGGACACAGTACCATTCACAGTAGTGTTAAATCATATATTTTTGGGTACGTTTAATCAAGCAGGTGAAATATTTGTATAAGAGAAGCTTTAAGGCATTGAAAAAAATGAATTGAGCAAGACATAGGAGGGTAGAAAAATCATTAATACTTATATAATAGTGTGATTAATATACAAAAATTGGCCTCCTATCAAAATCAATCCATAAGTTTACCACAATTCACATGAAATTATTGCCATAATTTTTCACAAAAGTTTAAAGAAAAAGTTTCATATTTGTATGGAAACCCAAAAAAATCAGGATAATTAAAAGAAAACTCAAAAGAACAGTAATAAACAATTACTATTAAGGTATTACTATGCCTGATTTCAAATTTGACTACAGAGCTATAGCAATAAAAACAGCATGATATGAGCATAAAACAGACACCTTGATCAATGAAATCAAAATCAAGCCTCCATTGTAAGTCCAAACATCTATGGAAACCTAATTTTGACAACTAATCAGAAAATACATGCTGTAAAAAGTTAACATCTTCAATAAATTGTTCTGGTCAAATTGAATGGTTGCATGTAGAAGAATGCAAATAGATCCATATTTATCTCCCTTTACAAATTCAATTCCAAATGGATAAAAGATCTCAACATAGGCCAGAAATAGCTTTTCTTAGAGATGAGAAAGTGAGTAATCATCTTAAAGTCATTGGCACAGGAAAAGAATTTCTGAACAGAATACAAATAGTATAGGCACTATGATCAAAAATTAATAAATGAGATCTCAGGAACATAATGAAGAAAAGTGTGAAATGAGAGAGAGACTGCAGAGACAGACAGACAGACAGACAGAGAGAGAGAGAGAGAGAGAGAGAGAGAGAGAGAGAGAGAGAGAGATGACAAGTCTTAGAAATGTAGTTCAATGGGAACAAGAATGAGCCATAAAATCCATTAATCTTTCTTCCATTCCAGAAAACATACGAAGTAGAGATGATTTGTTTGTTTGCTTTAAGGATATTAGCTACATGCCTTATTTATCTCTGAATAAAGCTCAACATTGAATAAAACAGCAACCAAAAGGAACTCAGCTAAGCAAAATTTAAAACCATAAGCCAATGGTCCTAAAAACAAACTCCTAAATTAAACATACTGTCTTCTTTCATGAGAAAAGTTATTGTAAGCAATTGTGAAAAAATTGATGTTTCCCAAACTCAATGTGTGGGGTCATGGTACTTTCATACTTTTTTACTTTCAGCAGTGACAACAAGAAACAGACAAGGAATCAACAGCAGAGAACGAAAAAAAGTTAATATTCAGTCAACAGAGATGATGCATAGGGAAGGTAACCTTGTTTGAAGAAGTCTAAGGATAAATGGAAACTTGGAAATCTACAAATTTTCACTCATGAATATAACATCTTTCTATTTTAACTAACAATGTTCTTTATTTTAATTTTTAATTTTTACGTAATGCGTACATTATTCCATATATATGCAATAAACTTCCTATAGCAAGAAGAACCATGACACAATCAGGAATTATAAGAATGGTACATGCTTAGTGTTTTGGCTATTTGTATTTGACAGCCTTGAAGAAAATATCTTTCCTATCTTGGTGCATATAAATTTCTGAATATAAATCATTCTCCATCACATCTAGTCATCATCTACTTAAAACATCTATCTAGACCTAAAAACATCTTAATCCCTAAACAACTAAGCTTTGCTGTAAAACTAAGCTACCTGTTCTTCAATTCCATCAGAGACTTGAGAGGGAATAAACTTGATTACCTGAGTATGCCGGAGTGCAGGTTGGTAGCTTTCCAAAGGAGAAGGTGACAGATACAGTTTTCTACCTGAATTGTTACCCAAAAGTCTCTATTATTTTGGAACATCTTCTTCAGCCTTTTGGCTCAATATATCTGACAGACATATTTGTGAGGAAGGAACTGCTGAGGACTTTCTTACCCTGTCTTGGCAGAGTTTGACTGTCTCCTCTGCTTGCATCCAAGCTTGCTCCTTTTTAGGCATAACTATGTCTGTGGTAGAAACAAGCACATTTTGCCAAGTTACTTGTTTGCCACATTTGAAGCCATCTCCATAAGGAGGTTCTTTGATGCTCATCATCCTCTTTGAGGTAGGCTGAGTGTTTCCAGGAGTTAACTTGTCTCATCGTCAGCAAATCTTTAAAATAACAAAAACATTTTAAATGCCGTATTCTGCATGTCTCTGAGGTTTTTGAAGACCTTATCTAACTATCCTACTTAATTTTCTATAGAATCATATCTATCTGCCCCACCTAAGATGTATATTCGTGATAAACATAAACTAGTAATTGAAATGACCAGGATTTGATCAACTAACAATGAACTTGTATAACTTTTTTATCCTAAACAACCTACTATAGCACTTTCAAAGTATTGCAAGTAAAACTTCTATTATAATTGAATAATGCGGTACAACAACTCATATTTCAGTAGAAATATATATGTATATATATATGCACACATATAGTGTGTGAAAAATAACCTTACATTTAAATTCAATACTTCTGTATCCAGAATTAAACTTATTTTGCACCTATATACAACATTCTTTATCAGTGAATTAAAAATAACCTTGTAAGTGACAACAGAGGCATTAAGTTGAGGAGTAGATTTACTAATCTACTTTTATTCTACTTTCCCTATATATTTCTATATTCTTCCTTCTTTCTTTTCAATCCTTATCTCCAAACCTAAGGATGTAAGATAAAGAAAAAGAGAGAAATCACTGTGTCTAACCTTGTTTTCTCTCTAAGTAAGAGCAATAATAACTTGTAACCAACTCCCATTGATAATAACCCTCTATAGCCAAAGAAAGCAATCAAAAACCTCTCCACCCCCTTAAAGGAAGTGGAGAATCTCTCTCTTAAGGTTTCTTCTGCCTGATTTGGGATGAATAGTACCTTGTAAGGGCTCAAATAAAATTGGGGAAATGGTGGTCCAGCATTTGTGGTGCAGTTTCTAAGTATTGAGAAATTCCAGGCTTAATTAGAGCATTGTGTGGGACAGTATGAAATTCTGGGCCAATTAGGATTGGAAGTTTTCTGTGAAAGTGTCCTGGGAGCTGTGTTTTTCTGATTAGGAACAGCAACTGAAGCCCTTGATGCTGGAATGTGAAGGATAAAGGATGTCAGTGTCCATTATGCTGAGAATGATGCATCCTGTCTCGTCTGATCCAATGTCAGTGATGGTTCTTTTGTTCTGAAAGATATAATTGCTCAAAAAATATTCAATGTAAATTTATAAATATATAAGGATTTGGGTGACAATTCAGGTAGAAAACTCTCTCTGTCTGAGATATCACCAGATAGATTTCCAAAGTGGCTGTACTAGTTTACATTCCCACCAGCAATGAAGGAGTGTGCCTCTCTCTCCACATCCTCACCAGCATGTGGTGTCCCTTGAATTTTTGATCTTAGCCATTCTGATGGGTGTAAGATGGAATCTCAGAGTTGTTTTGATTTGCATTTCCCTGATGAGTAAGGAGGTTGAGCATTTCTTTAAGTGTTTCTCAGCCATTTGATATTCCTCTGTTGAGAATTCTCTGTTTAGTTCCAAGCCCCATTTCTCAATTGCATTATTTGGTTTGGTGGTGTTTAATTTCTTGAGTTCTTTATATATTTTGGATATTAGACCTTTGTCAGATGTAGGGTCGGTGAAGATCTTTTCCCAGTCTGTAGGCTGTCACTTTGTTCTCTTTACGGTGTCTCCTGCCTTACAGAAGCTTCTCAGCCTCATGAGGTCCAATTTATTAATTGTTGACATTAAGAATAGGCAGATTTGGGCCCAGGGGCTTCGCTCAAACTATGGCATTAGCCAAGAACAACACAGGCTGCAAACTTCAAACCCCTACCCAGAGATAGCCAATGGGCAGGACATTCTCCACAGTGGAGTGGAGAGTGGGGTATGACTTTCAGATGTACTCTGGTGCCTCATATTTGCCCAAGTCCCCTGGAGGGGAAGACCTGGTGACACTCAGAGGAAGGATAGCAGGCTACCAAGAGGAGACTTGATACCCTATGAGCATATAAAAGTGGAGGAATTCCCCATCAGGCACAGTCTTAGGGGAGGGGAGTAAGGGGAAAATGGGAGGGAGGGAAGAATGGGAGGATACAAGGGATGGGATTACCATTGAGATGTAACAAGAATAAATTAATAAAAAATTAAAAAATGTAAGTATTATAATTAACTATTAACATGTTGTCTGTATAAACTAAACTAAACTTTGATGTGAAAACTTTTAATATTAAATAAGACAACTTACAAGTATAAATTATGTTTCTACTACAATTAAAATATTAAACATAAAAAAAGAAAACTCTCTCTGTCATCTTCTCATTTGGAAAACTACTAACCTACACTTCTAGCACACTCAGGTAATCAAGTTTATTTCCTCTCAAGTCTCTGTTGGAGTGGAGGAACAGGTAGCTTAGTTTTAAAATGAAGCTTAGTTGTTTAGAGATATTTTTATGTCTGGATAGAAGGTTTAAGTTGATAATGACAAGATGCAATGGAGATTGATTTATATTCAGAATATTACATGCACCAAGATAGGAAAGACATTTTCTTCAATGCTGTCAAATATAAATAGCCAAAACACTAAGCATGTAACATTTGTATAATTCCTGATCGTGTCAGGCTTCTTCTTACTATAGGTAATCAATTGTACATAAGTGTAGTAATATAAATTTATATGTAAAAAATAAAAAATGTTTAATTAATAATAAAAATACCCAAATCAGACACAAAATACAAAAAGAAACAAATAAACAGAAACTTTCAGTTGTAGCAAATCTTTCAAAAGATTTGGGAAGCTTACAAGAGCAGTGGTATATTTTCTGTTTGTAATATTCTGAAATATAGCTGGAAACTCAGCTGGTCTCTAGGGTCAGAGAATCAACTGTCCAAAACTCTTTAGTATTGTTAGTCTTGGTCTTTAAGGATATGAACCCATGGGTTTATAATAATAGTCATGTATTTGGTCTAATGAGGTGCTTTGAACATTGAGACTCCTGAGATTAAAAGATAAAGCATCCAGCTTGTAACATACTCAAAAGTACTTTTAAAAAATCTTAAAATATCTTGAACTCAGTTCAGAGATAATCCATCTTTAACCAGGAACATCTTCCTTCATGTAGTCTGTTTCCATTTCTAAGGGAGATTTCCTCCATTTGCAACATACAGGTGAAATATTTATATTTGTTCTTGAATCCAGAAT
Organism: Acomys russatus; assembly: GCF_903995435.1. NCBI lineage: Eukaryota > Metazoa > Chordata > Mammalia > Rodentia > Muridae > Acomys > Acomys russatus. The sequence continues at coordinate 14,108,099 of NC_067150.1, forward strand.
CCAGACTCTAGAGCTAATTTTTTAGAAATAAGGAAGGCTAGTTGAGATTACAGACCTGGTAAGTTATACATAAAAACATAGATAAAATGATTAGAAACAATTGCACACAGTTTTCCTCCATTACCAGTTTAGTCTTTAATCTACTGAAATTCAATATGTGTCAGTTTTTTTTATTCTTCCCATATTGTAACTGCATGTGCCATTTCATTCAGAGGAAAACAAGGTCTATTCTCTTAACTATGGATCCAGCTTTCCAGCATTGATAAAAGGCCTATTCTTAAATAGAGTGAGTCTTAATATTTATTCAGACACTTGCATTTATTCTTGTGCTAATATTGTATAGGAAGTTTAGCATGTTTATTAATTACTAGGTAGCCATACCTAGGTAGGAAAAAGCTGGATGGTGCAGCCTTCAAATTGATTTCCTCACTTTCCATACCTGAAGGCTAAACTGGAAAGACCAATGCATAAATAAGGTGTTTCTCTAAAAATTTTCATTTTAAATGTTTCTTGTAGTTCATGTGTTTTAGTAACTTCTTACTGCCTTTTCCCCCTTAAGATGCGTGTGTAACATGGAAGGTGAAAATAAATCAGTTCTTGTCGAATTTTTCCTACGAGGACTGACAGATGATACAGAGGTGCAGCCCTTCATCTTTGGCCTGTTTCTATGTGCTTACCTGATTACCATCTTTGGAAATCTTCTTATAATGTTGGCCATTAAGTGTGACTCCCATCTCCACACCCCCATGTACTTCTTTCTCTGTCATCTGTCTGTCAATGATATGTATTTAGTCAGCATCATAGTTCCAAAGATGCTGCTAAACATACAAACACAAGATCAAAGGATCACGTATGCAGGCTGCCTCAGCCAGGGCTTCTTTGTTGCAGTTTGTACATTATTTGAGTGTTTCCTTCTTGGAATAATGGCATATGATCGCTATGTAGCCATTTGTTATCCTCTAACATACAAAGTCATCATGAGCCCCTGCTTCTGTGTTACTCTGATTCTTCTCTCTCTGTTCATCAGTGTTGCTAATGGTCTGCTGCATAGTATGATGCTGCTGCACTTGTCCTTCTGCACAGACTGGGAAATCCTCCATTTCTTTTGTGAAATTGCCCAAGTCATCAAGCTGGCCTGTTCTGACAGCCTCATTAACAACATTTTGATATTTGTTACAGCTTCTATTTTTGCGGGTGTTCCCCTGATTGAAATCATTTTCTCTTATATTCATATTGTATCTACAGTCTTGAAACTGCCATCATCTGAAGGAAAGTACAAAGCATTTTCCACTTGTGGGTCTCATTTGTCAGTCGTTTCCTTGTTCTATGGGACAGGTTTTGGTGTATACATTACCTCATCAGTAATTGATTCACCCAAGGAGATTGCTGTGGCTTCAGTGATGTATTCTGTAGTTCCTCCAATGATGAATCCCTTTATCTATTGTTTGAGGAACAAAGATATGAAGGAGGCACTGCAGAAAGTTTTTGGTAGGGCACCTCTTCTGTGATGTGTGGAGAACCTTGTGCTTGGATTTTAAATGTAAGTCAAAGTGACAGGACTGATAGAAAGCCAAAATGCCTTCAATTCCTTCTAATATAATAACTCAGTGAATTTAACTTTTCATCTGTTTTTATTTAATTTTCCTTCCTTGAAATGAGACACTGAATTTTATTTTTATTACAGTCTACTTTATTTTATGTTGTTGGTGCTTTGCCTGTATGAATGTAGGCATATCACATACATACCTAATGGTCATATAGACCAGAAAAGGGTTTCAGATCCCTTGGACCATGTGCTAGAATTGGTTGGGAGCTGCAAAGTAAGTGGTGGGAATTGAATCCAGATCTTCTTGAGGAGCAGGCACTGGTTTAACCACTGAACAATTTCTTTAGCCCAACATAGATTTACTTTTATTAAATAGTATAGGTCCACATGTGTGTATTTGTGTACATATATATGCGAATGCTATATGTGTGTAAGTAATTACTGAGGCCAGAAGGCAGCTTTAGTGACCTTTGAGCAGAAGCTATGGTGCTTGTAAGCTGCTCAACAATAGCTCTGGAAGGCTAACCTTTGGGAAAGTGGCAAGTCTTCTTAACAACGGAGTCATTTCTTCATCCCCCATTTATGACTGATTTTAAATCAGTAACCACAATTTCTTCTTTCACAAGTGCCAGGGAAAGGTTATGAACTCGAGATTCTAATTTTAGTCAGTGTGTGTGTGTGTGTGTGTGTGTGTGTGTGTGTGTGTGTGTGTGTGTGTTGTGAAATTCCTATCATATCACAGTCTTGGAATTATGTCTACTGTGAAAGAAAGAAGTGGATAGGGTCAATCTCTGAAGGAATCACTGCTGCAAATTATTGGCTAAGTGTCTTCCTCTTGCTCTTATTGATAAGATTTTTATTAGTTGATGAAAAACCTGTTTGAGATTACTATGAGATATTTGAAATGCATAAATGTGTATTAAGATATTTAAAAATTATTTGAGAATTTCATACTCATGTCAAATATTTTTCTACTAAATCCATCCCCCATCATCTTTGAATTTCCTCTCCAAGTCTTCTCAATTTCACACACTCTTTTCTTGTTCAAAGCTACTGAATTCATTAGGTGGTCTCAAGAATATGTCTGAGTGTGGTCACATTCCCTGGAACATAGGCAATCCAGCAGAGGCTACATTTCTGAAGAAACCTCACTCCCCTGTAGAACTTATACATTGAAACAATGAATATTGGTACCTTTTATTAAAAGCATTTCTGACTTAAAGAATATTATTGTACAAAGAATAAGTCTCCGTTATCTTTATGAAGTGAACACATACTTGGACTGGGTTCTCCTTCAGTTTCCTGGGGAGGGAGAAATTGCAGCTATTATATGCATGGATGACAGTAGATACACAGAAGCATGGGTCATCTCTTGGCTAATGATAATTTTTTTTTCAGTTGAAGAGTAGTTTTATTTTGGGGGGTCCAATGAGAATAATGATGGTGCCCTTTTAGCATTCTTGACAAAATAAAAATGTGGGGAGTAGTAGCCTTCAATAGTATGTAAGATCAACCAAGAAAAAAATGAAGTCCCTTTGCAGCATGAAAGAGTAAATGGTTATTAAATAATTTAGAGCATTTATTGAAAATGACTTTGTCATTTCTTTTCCAAGAATAATTCCTTAAGTTGGGCACATTTGTACCTTTCTGGCATGATCAGAAGTTGCTCATTGGAAAACAGGCTCCAAAACATGCGGGGCTTGGGATGTTCAGATGAAAGGAGGATGTTAGTGTTAGATGTGGTCAACAGCAGGATGCAGAAGTGGGAAAAAAACCCAGTGAGAACCCTTAGATGACCAAAGCTAGTATGCAGAGGTTCGTTCCAGCTCTGGGACACCAGACTGATTTTGTTCTCAAGAGAAACGCCTTGATGATCCAGGCACTGAATGGATAATTTTTATATGGATAAACAAGCTTTTATTTTTTCTAATGGACTAAATGTGGTACATGTACATGAAAACATGACAGAATCCTGTCAAAATTAATGTTTGTTTTCTAATTGAAAATAGGGGGATCCAAGATGGCGGCGAGCAGTGTGGACCGCGTTTGGAGGCTCCAGTGAACAATTCAGGGAATTGCACAGATTTCTGAGCCAGGAACACCGAGGTCCGAACATCACGGCAGCGGGAGTGCTCCACGGTTCGGAGGGACCAGGGTGCGGAGGACCTGCGTGCCCCTGCACACGGGAGGAGCGTGGTTTTTCTCTGATCGGAGCGGCAGCGGTAGAGGCGGCAGCACCAGCGGCACCAGCAGCGGCGGCTGAGGTTTGCAGCTCATAGCCTTCCGGTGGAGGCGATTGGTGTGGTGGCTGGTGGGAATTGCTGCGGGAGAGGGGACTCGGGGCAGGATTTGGGTCGCGTGGAGCCTTTGGACCCAGATTGGACTCGGCGGACAGTTCGGCCCCAGAGTCCCGGGTATTGGCCCGGCCCAGCAAACAATTCTGCCTGAGGCACTAACTCAGCGTGGCCATAGCTCCCCTGCTGTGGCGCAGGCGTAGTTGAGCACGCTGCTCCACACTAGGCACTACCTCAGCTCAGCGGCAGCTCCCCTGCGGGGACACAGTCTGGGCGGAGCACTTGTCCCACCACTGGCGCTAACTCAGAGCAGCCGCAGTTCTCCTGCTGTGGCGCAGGCTTGGTGACGTGCTCGGTTCCATCCTAGGCACCACCTCAGCTCAGCGGCAGCTCCCCTGCGGTGACACAGTCCGGGCGGAGCACTTGTTCCACCACTGGCGCTAACTCAGAGCAGCCACAGTTCTCCTGCTGTGGCGCAGGCTTGGTGACGTGCTCGGTTCCATCCTAGGCACCACCTCAGCTCAGCGGCAGCTCCCCTGCGGGGACACAGTCCGGGCGGAGCACTTGTTCCACCACTGGCGCTAACTCAGAGCAGCCGCAGTTCTCCTGCTGTGGCGCAGGCTTGGTGACGTGCTCGGTTCCATCCTAGGCACCACCTCAGCTCAGCGGCAGCTCCCCTGCGGTGACACAGTCCGGGTGGAGCACTTGTTCCACTACTGGCGCTAACTCAGAGCAGCCGCAGTTCTCCTGCTGTGGCACAGGCTGGACAGAGCTCTCGGTTCCACCAGCTCTAAGACTCTGGTTGGACACAGTGTACAGTTTGAATCCAGAATTCCTGGCTGAGATTGGTGGTCAGTTCGGGCCCTGAGTCAATAACTGACCACAGCACGCACTTTGGGCCAAAAGGCCCTAGTGGAGCTTGGTGCGTAGTCCCAGCCCAAAAATTCTGGCTGGGCCCTGTGTGCATTTTGGGCCCAAAATCCCTAGCTGAGCTTGGCAGACGGTTCTGGCCCTGAGAATCTAGCTGAGTTCTGCCCGTGGTTCGGTCCCAGTGCTCCTGGCTGGACTTGGCAGGGAACACAGAAGGCTGTGGATACCTTGGCCTGACCCAACGCTCATTCAGAGACCCAGAACAATTGCAGGATCCACAGCAGAGAGGGACTGAGGATCACTGGCTGTGAGAGACCAGAACAACAGGGCCAACCTCCTAACATCCACACCAGTGAAGCTTTGAGCTCGCAGCCTAGGGAAATCGTAAGAAACAAGTGAATCTATCATCAGACACCCTCCATTCAACTCTGGAAGCTACCCAACAAAAACAAAGACGGCAAGATGTCTAAAGGACAGCGAAAAAGCATACGCAAAAAACCCCAAAACAACATGGCGTCTCCAGTTTCCAGCTATCCCAAAGAAAACCACCCAGAGAACTCAATACAACGGAAATACAAGAAAATGACCTCAAATCCTTAGTAATGAGAATGATAATGGAGGAAACAAATAAAATTCGTAATCAAATGCAGGAAGACGCAGACAAACAGGTGAGAGACATAAAAGAAGCACATAGAGTGGAACTGGAAAAATTGCAGGAAAATGCAAACAACCAGATGAAGAATAGCTAAAACGGTTCAAGCTCTGAAGACCTATAAAGAGGCAATGGAAGAAACTCAGGAATATACAAAAATCAGATGAAAGAAATCAAAAAATCAGTTCAAGATCTGAAAATGAAAATGGATTCAATGATAAACACACAGACAGAAGAAAAACGAGAACGTGAGACCTCAGAGAAGAAGGCGAGCAACACAGAGGTGAGCTTTTCTAACAGAATCCAAGAGATGGAAGAACGAATCTCAGGGCTAGAAGATACAATCACAGATATTGAATCAACCATTAAAGAAAATGCCAAATCTGGAAAACTCCTGACACAAAACATCCAAGAAATTAAGGACACCATGAAAAGAAGAATTTGCGGATAATAGGCATTGAAGAAAGAGAAGACATCAGACTCCAGGGCCCAGAAACTATTCTCAACAAAATCATAGAAGAAAATTTCCCCAATCTAAAGAAAGAGATGCCTATAACATACAAGAGGCCTACAGAACACCAAATAGAATTGACCAGAAAAGAAAAACTGCCCGCCACATAATAATCAAAACACAAAACATGCAGAACAAAGAAAAAATATTAAAAGCTGCAAGGGAAAAGGGCCAAATAACATTTAATGGTAAACCTATCAGAATTACACCTGACTTCTCAGCAGAGACCATAAAAGCCAGAAGGTCCTGGACAGAGATCCTGCAAACCTAAGAGAACACAGATGCCAGGCCAGACTACTTTACCCAGCAAAATTATCAATAACCATTGATGGAGAAAACAAAATATTCCATGACAAAAACAAATTCAAACAGTACCTATCCACAAACCCAGCTTTACAGAAGGTACTAGAAGGAAAACTCCATCCCAAAGGGTCAAGCTACAACCAAAACTACCCAGGAAATAGATAACTATCCCATGGCAAAAACACAACTACACAAACGCTCGACTGGAAACAACATCAAAATTAAGACTCTTAACAGTCACTGGTCATTAATATCTCTCAACATCAATGGCCTCAATTCTCCAATAAAAAGACACAGACTAACCGAATGGGTACATAAACAAGACCCAACATTCTTCTGCATCCAAGAAACACATCTCACCCATAATGAAAGGCATTACCTCAGGGTAAAAGGTTGGGAAAAAAATATTCCAAGCAAATGGTCACAAGAAGCAAGCAGGTGTAGCCATTTTAGTATCGAACAAAATAGACTTTCAACCAAATTAATCAAAAGGGATGAGGAAGGACACTTCATACTTCTCAAAGGTAAAGTCAACCAAGATGACATCACAATTCTGAACATCTATGCTCCCAATACAAGGGCACCCACATATGTAAAAGATCTCCTAAAAAAGCTTAAACCACACATCGATCCCCACACAATAATAGTGGGAGACTTCAACACCCCACTCTCACTGAAGGATAAGTCATTGAAACAGAAACTAAGCCGAGAAATAACATCATAACCAATGCCATGGGTCAAATGGATCTAACAGATATCTATAGAACCTTTCACCCAAACAAGAAAGAATACACCTTCTTCTCTGCACCCCATGGAACCTTCTCCAAAATTGATCACATCGTAGGTCACAAAGCAAGCCTCAACAGATACAAGAGGATTGAAATAATACCTTGTATCCTATCAGATCACCATGCTCTTAGGCTGCAATTCAACAACAACAGAAATAACAAAAAGCTACACGTTTGTGGAAACTAAACAACTCTCTGCTAAATGACACCTGGGTCAGGGAAGAAATAAAGAAAGAAATCAAGGAGTTTCTGAAATTCAATGAAAATGAAGAAACAACATACCCAAATTTGTGGGATACATTGAAAGCAGTGCTAAGAGGAAAATTCATAGCACTAAGTGCCTTTAAAAAGAATTGGAAACATCGCACATAAGCATCTTAACAACACAACTGGAAGCCCTAGAAAAAAAAGAAGCAGAAACACCCAAGAGGAGTAGACGCCTGGAAATTATCAAACTCAGGGCTGAAATTAACAAATTAGAAACTAAGAAAACAGTCCAAAGAATCAACAAAACCAAGAGCTGGTTCTTTGAGAAAATCAACAAGATAGACAGACCATTAGCCAAACTAACTAAAAGGCAGAGAGACAGTATTGAAATCAACAAAATCAGAAATGAAAAGGGAGACATAACAACAGACACTGAAGAAATTCAAAGAATCATAAAAACCTACTTTGAAGGCATATATGCCACAAAATTTGAAAATCTAAGGGAAATGGACGATTTTCTTGATCAAGTTCACTTGCCAAAGTTGAGTGAAGAACAGATAAACAAGTTAAATAGTCCCATTTCCCCGACAGAAATAGAAGCAATCATCGATGGTCTCCCAACCAAAAAAAGCCCAGGGCCAGATGGTTTCAGTGCAGAATTCTACCAGACCTTTAAGGGCGAGCTAATACGATACTCTTCAAGCTACTCCAAAAGATAGAAATGGATGGAAAATTACCAAATTCATTCTATGAGGCCATAGTCTCATTGATACCTAAACCTCACAAAGACTCAACAAAGAAAGAGAATTTCAGACCAATTTCTCTTATGAACATAGATGCAAAAATACTAAATAAAATACTTGCAAAACGAATACAGGAGCACATCAAAGATATCATTCATCATGACCAAGTAGGCTTCATTCCAGGCATGCAGGGATGGTTTAATATACGGAAATCCATCAATGTAATCCATCATATAAACAAACTGAAATAAAAAACCACATGATTATCTCCTGGATGCAGAGAAAGCATTTGATAAAATTCAACACCCATTCATGTTTAAAGTTTTAGAGAGATCGGGGATACAAGGCACTTTCCTCAACATAATAAAGGCTATATACAGCAAGCCAATAGCCAAATCAAAGTAAATGTGAGATACTCAAGGAAATTCCTCTCAACTCGGGAACAAGGCAAGGCTGCCCACTCTCTCCATATCTCTTCAATATAGTACTCGAAGTTCTAGCCAGAGCAATAAGACAACAAAAGGAGATCAAGGGGATCCAAATGGGAAAGGAGGAAGTCAAATTATCCCTCTTTGCAGATGATATGATAGTGTACATAAGTGACCCTCAAAACTCCACCAGAGAACTCCTAAAGCTGATAAACACCTTCAGCAAATTGGCTGGATACAAAATTAACTCAAAAAAGTCTGTAGCCTTCCTATACACAAATGACAAGCTTGCAGAGGAAGAAATTAGGAAAACCACACCCTTCACATTAGCCACAAGCAATATAAAATATCTAGGAGTTACCCTAACTAAGCAAGTGAAGGACTTGTATGAAAAAATTTCAAAACTCTGAAGAAAGAGATTGAAGATGACCTGAGAAGATGGCGTGATCTTCCTTGCTCATGGATCGGGAGAATTAACATAGTAAAAATGGCCATCCTACCAAAAGCAATCTATAGATTCAATGCAATCCCTATCAAAATAACTACACAATTTTTTAAAGACATTGAAAGTTCAATTCTGAACTTCATATGGAAAAACAAAAAACCCAGAATAGCTAAAACAATCTTGTACAATAAAAGATGCTCCGGAGGAATCTCCATACCTGATCTCAAACTGTACTATAAAGCAATAGTACTTAAAACAGCATGGTACTGGCACAGCAACAGGCTGGTTGATCAGTGGAATCGAATCGAAGACCCAGATATGAATCCAAACACATATGGTCACTTGATTTTTGACAAAGAAGCCAAATCCATTCAATGGAAAAAGGATAGCATCTTCAACAAATGGTGCTGGTCTAACTGGAGGTCTATGTGTAAAAAAATGAAACTGGACCCATATTTGTCACCTTGCACAAACTCAAATCCAAGTGGATTAAAGACCTCAACATAAAACCAGAGACACTAACTCACTTAGAAGAAAAAGTGGGAAAGAGCCTGGAACATATTGGCACAGGAGACAACTTCCTGAACAGAACACCAACGGCCCAGGCCTTAATGTCAACCATTAATAAATGGGACCTCATGAGGCTGAGAAGCTTCTGTAAGGCAGGAGACACTGTCAAGAGAACAAAGCGACAGCCTACAGACTGGGAAAAAATCTTCACCAACCCTACATCTGACAAAGGTCTAATATCCAAAATATATAAAGAACTCAAGAAATTAAACACCACCAAACCGAATAACCCAATTGAGAAATGGGGCTTGGAACTAAACAGAGAATTCTCAACAGAGGAGTATCAAATGGCTGAGAAACACTTAAAGAAATGCTCAACCTCCTTAGTCATCAGGGAAATGCAAATCAAAACAACTCTGAGATTCCATCTTACACCCATCAGAATGGCTAAGATCAAAAATTCAAGCGACACCACATGCTGGCGAGGATGTGGGAGAGAGGAACACTCCTTCATTGCTGGTGGGAATGCAAACTAGTACAGCCACTTTGGAAATCTATCTGGTGCTATCTCAGAAAAATGGGAATAGGGCTTCCTCAAGACCCAGCTATTCCACTCCTTGGAATATACCCAGAAGATGCTCCAGCACACAACAAGAAAATTTGCTCAACCATGTTCATAGCAGCCTTATTCATAATAGCCAGAACATGGAAACAGCCTAAGTGTCCCTCAGTAGAAGAGTGGATAAAGAAACTGTGGTACATATACACTATGGAATACTACTCAGCTATTAAAAACAAGGAATTCCCGAAATTTGTGGATAAATGGATTGAGCTAGAAATGATCATAATGAGTGAGTTAACCCAGAAACAGAAAGAATCAAATGGTATATACTCACTTATATCTGCATACTAGCCCAAGGGGCATGTCCCACGAAAGCCTTCACTTACCAGGAAACTGGGACAGAGGGGAAGGCATCCTATTGGACTCTAAATGAGAGACGCATGGGAGAACAGCAAAATAAAAGGATCCAGAGGGTCCTAGAAATCTACAAGTAGAACAATATGATAGGCAGATTTGGGCCCAGGGGTCCCGCTCAAACTAAGGCACCAGCCAAGGACAATACAGGAGGTAAACTTTAAACCCCTTCCCAGATCTAGCCAATGGTCAGAATATTCTCCACAGTTGAGTGGAGAGTGTGATACGACTTTCTCACATACTCTGGTGCCTCACATTTGACCATGTCCCCTGGAGGGGGAGACCTGGTGGCACTCAGAGGAAGGACAGCAAGTAGCCAAGAAGAGACTTGATACCCTATGAGAATATATAGGGGGACGTAATCCCCCTCAGGAACAGTCATAGGGGAGGGGAATAATGGGAAAATGGGGGGGGGAGGAATGGGAGGATACAAGGGATGGGATAAACATTGAGATGTAACAAGAATAAATTAATAAAAAAAAAAAAAAAAAAAAGAAACATAAAAAAAAAAAAAAAAAATTTATATTCCTTCTTTGGTAAATGTGTTATAACATTTTCATTTAACTCCCTATACTTTTTATAATGTAAAATGGTTATTCATATATTTGAAAAGTTAATTCTGTTAGTCATCTAAATATCTAAAATATCTAAATATCAAACATCTTTCTTGAAGATTTTATTTTTAAATATGATTACATATGTGTAGTTTGTGCAAGGAATTAAAGTGCCCATAGAGCCCAAGGAGAGTGTCTAAGCCTCAAGAGGTGGTGTTTCAGACAGTGGTGAGCCAGTAAACAAGGGTGCTGGGAATCAAATTCCCATGCTCTGAAAGAACAAGTGTTTTTCTCCACTTAGCCATCTTATAGTTCAGAAGTTTAGCCTTTATGAGCAAAACTCTGATTTTATTTAGTATTGTTTCTCACTTTTTATTTCATAATAATTGTGGTACATGCATGTGTGTGTGTGTGTGTGTGTGTGTGTGTGTGTGTGTGTGTGCAGTGTGTCTGTCTGTCTGTCTGTCTACAGAGGCCAGAAAAATCTATTCCCTGGAGCTGTATTTACATTTTTGACTAACTCAAAATAGGTGTATGAACTGAGTTACAGTACACAGAACAACCAGAAAGTGCTCTTGACTTGGAAGGAATCTTCCTAGCCGACACAAACAGTGTTCTGATTAAACACTGTGGAATATGACCATAACTTCTTTCTTTCTCTCCTTCCTTACTTTATTCTTTCTTTCTTTCTTTCTTTCTTTCTTTCTTTCTTTCTTTCTTTTCTAGAGATTAACCATAGTACTTAGTATATACTAATCAAACACTCTGTCAATGACCTTCATCCCCAGGCCCACAAGTGCCAATATTAAGCACAGGGCCAGATGGTTTTAGCACAGAATTCTACCAGACTTTCAAAGAAGATTTAGTATACATTCTCCTTAAACTATTTCACAAGATAGAAACAGAAAGAGGACTGCCAAACTCATTCTATGAGGCCATAGTCATTCTGATGATATCTAAATGACACAGAGAAGCTTTCAGACCAATTTTCTTTATGAATATTTATGCACAAATACTCAATAAAATACTATCAAACCAAATCAAAGAACACATCAAGGATATTACACACCATGATTAAGTAGGCTTCATCTTAGGGATGCAGGGATGGTTCAATATATGAAAATCCATCATTGTTATCCACCATATAAACAAATTGAAAGAATAAATCACATGACCATTTCATTAGATGCTGAAAAAGCCTTTGATAAATCCCTATACCCTTTCATGATAAAAGTCTCAGGGATATCAGGATACAAGGCCTGTATCTAAATACAATTAAGGCAATATTCAGCAAGCCTATAGCCAACATCAATCTATATGGAGAGAAACTTAAATCAATTCCACTGCAATCAGGCACATAATAAGGATGCCCACTCTCTCTGTGCCTCTTCACTATAGTATTAGGTAGAGCAAAAGTACAACTAAAGGATATCAAAGGGATACAAATTGGAAAGGAAGAAGTCACAGTATTACTATTTGCAGATGATATGATAGTATACATAAGTGACCTCAAGAATTCTACAAAGTAACTGCTCCAACTGATAAACACCTTTAGCAAAGTGGCTGGATACAAAATCAATTTAAAAATTGGTAGTATCTCAACCAAAAAAAATCTGAGTACTGACTACATCATTCCAAACTTCAACACACACATACACACAAATACATATATGTATATATGTATGTATATATATAATTTATTTACACGTGTGTGTGTATGTTTACAACACATCTCTTGTATCCAGTTCTTAAGGAATATCTTGGAAGTGTGAACAGAAAGATTATAAGAGTGAGAAGATGAACAAGTCTGCCGTGAGACACTGTATCTTAGAATCAAAAGTAAATCTATAACCCAGGACATATCAGGCAAAAATTCAGATATTCTTAAGAATTATTTACTTCTCAATCTGAATATCAGAATGTTGAAACAATGAACCCCAAAGAAATGGGAATTTCCCCAAGAATCTCATATCAGGAGATGGTAAAGGAACTGCTCATAAGAGGATCTTGTCTCCTGGGAAGATATTTCATAGAATCTAACAACTTGAAAGACTGCCTTAGAGGATTAGACTGAATTTTACATAATGATGAGTTAATGATGGACAGGGCCACAACTTGATTAAGACTACTTAGATATAGCTATTATTGGCCCTCTCTTTAAAGTTCAGTTCCCGTCCAGAACTTGAAGACATGCTTGTTTGGTTAATAGATCTCTTTTTCCCACTTTCCAATGTGGCCATGATATCTAAATCTTATTTTTTTTCTATTTTCTGCATCTAATTTCAGTCTTTTAATTAGAATTAACCTGGAGCATTTATTGTGACCTCCAAGTTTAATAACAAAGTTAGGATACACCCATGATATTTCAACCATATGATAACCTAAAAATTCCTGAACATTGAGATCATCACAGACATACTAATAATGAAAGGAGAATACTGAGCCAAAGAACTACATGCAAATAAGGACAACTGAAAGAAGGAGATTTAATCACCCCTAGAGGTGAAGTACTTAATTGGTTATCTAATTTTAAATAGTGATTTCTGAGATCACATATATACAAGTAAGACTAAACAAACTAAGTTGATTGTATTTATATTTTTATTTCATTTACATGTGCATATGTAACAATAGTACTTAAAGAGAAAGCAAACATGTAGTTGAGAGGTATATAAAGTAGGACACACTGGAAATAGTGAGAGAAATAGGAAGAGGGAAATGATATACTTGTATTTTAGTAACACGTATATCTAGAAAAGAAGTACCTAAAAATTTAAAGCATCATGGGATTCAGAAAAAAGACACGTCTGTGTATCTAGTCAAACCACATGTGATAATGTTTAAACTAAAAATACAATGAATCTCTAGGAACTACACAAACTGGTGTCTAATAAGCAACTACTTATTGGATGAAAAAAAGGTTCAGAGAAGAAATCAAGAAAGAGAAAAATTTCCAAGATTTAACTGAAAATAAAAATACAACACAACAAACTTCTATGAAAAACTAAAAGATAGAAATTCATAGCTCTAAGTTCTTGCAATTAAACAATTGAGAAATGTGACAACTACATTGTTTTGTGGTATAACTTAAGAATCTATATAAGCAAAAATAGAGCTCAATCCATTAAAATTCAAGAAAAAATAAAAATCACAGGAGAATTTAATGCAATAGAAATACAGCAAGTGCTGAACTGTGCACTGGCCCATGAACTCCACTGTTCTCACCATTACCTTACTAAGGCCTGCTACACAAGAAATATTGGGGCTTTGTCTAGTTTCCAGAGGACTGCTGTAATAGGAAAATTCAAGGACAAGCAGCTGGCTCAAGGCCAGTGTGAAAACACTATCAACAAGTCAGGCAGCAGTGGTTCATGCCTGTAATTCCTGCTCTTGGGGGGCAGAGTCAGGCAGAGGGATCTCTGTGAGTTTGAGGGCGGCCTGGTTTACAGAGTGAGCTCCAAGACAGCCAAGGCTACACAAAGAAACCCTGTCTTCAAACAAACAAACAAACAAGCAAGCAAACAAAACCAAAAGAACACAATCAACATGAACCACAGAAAAATGGAATCAAGAAATTCTAACTATCTTCCAACAACAAGCCCAAGATATCCTAACAAAACTGGATCACACAAAGACAACCTTAAATCCAATCTTATAATGATGACAGAAGCTTTTAAAAGGTAACTTCAGAAATCCCTTAAAGAAATACAGGAAAATAAAATGAAACATTTGAAGGAAAGAACTAAAACTACTTAAGACAAGAAGTGGAAATCTAATCAACAATGGAAACAAAAATGAGGGAATCCTTTAGATGGAAAACCTAGGGAAGATAACAGAAACAAAAGAAGGAAGCATCAAAAACAGAATACAAGAGATGAAAGAGAGAATCTCATGTGTAGAAGACACAATCGAAGAAATTGATACATTGGTCAAACAGCATGTTAAATGTAAAAAGTTCCTGTTACAAAACATCTAGGAAATCTGGGGTAATAGAAAGGGCCCAGCCTATGAATAATAAGAATAGAAAAGGATGAAGAGTCCCAGCTCCAAGGCCAAGAAAATATTTTCAACAAAAGAAGTACATTTCCCAAACCAAAAGGAAAAGTTCACTATAAACACACAAGAAACTTAAAGAGCACCAATTAGATTAGACAAGAATAGAAATCCTTTTGCTACATAATATTCACAACACTAAATGTTAGGAACAAGGAAAGAATATTAAAAGCTGCAGGGGGAAATGGACAATTAGCACACAAAGTCTGACCTAACCACTATTACACCTGATTTCTCAACAGAGTCTCTAAAAGCTAGAAGAGCCTGGGAAGATGGTTTTAGTCTCTAAGAGACCACAGGTGCCAGACCAGACTACTATACTCAGCAAAACTCTCTGTCACCATAGATAGAGAAAACAAGATATTCTAAGACAAAAATCAAATTTAAACAGAAATTCAGCCTTACAGAAGATACTATAAAAAACCCAGCCAAGTAGGTTAACTAGACCCATGATCACAAGAAATAAGTAACTCCACACCAGCCAAAACAAAAGAAGGGAGACACACACACACACACACATACCAGCAGCAGCAGCAGCATCAACATTAAAATAACAGGAAATAACAATCATTGGTCATTAATATCTTTTAAAGTCAATAGACGCAATTCACCAAAAAAGGATACAGGCTAACAGAATGGATGATAAAATAAGAACACACCTCAGCCACAAAGATAGTCATTGCCTAAGAATAAAGGGCTAGAAAAAGGTTTTCCAGGAAGCAAACTCAAGCACCTATGCTAATATACAATAAAATATATTTTCACAGAAATCTAAGATAGTTGCACCAATCATGCACTTTGTCTAATCAGCAAGACTGAACAGAGGGATTGGGCTGGGAGTCGGAGACCACAGGAGCTCAAGTGCCCTAGGTGAGAGGGGTCCACAGTATGTACAGCATAGCTGGTCTGGCCTCAAGCCATCCAGATGGTGCATGGAAGAGTCCCTGGGTCCCTGAGTGCTTGTGCCCAGTCCCCAGAGTTCGGATGCATACCTGCATGTGAGGTACATTTGTGCTCTACACCGCAGACTCTGTGTCTTAGACTGAACTATGGGCTGCAGAGCACCAGAAAAGAAATACCCAAAAAGAGTAGACAGCTGTAAATAATCAAACTCAGGGCTGAAATCATTAAATTAGAAACAAAGAGAACAAGTCAAATAATCAACAAAAATCAAGAGGTGGTTCTTTGAGAAAATCAAAAAGATAGGCAAACTCTTAGCCAAACTAACTAAAAGGCTGAATGGCACTTTCCAAGTCAATAATGTCAGAAATGAAAAGGGAGACAACAACAGTACTCAAAAAATCCAAAGAGTCATTAGGTCTTACTACAAAAGCCTGCATGTCACAAAATTTTAAAATCTAAAGGAAATGGACAATTTTCTTGATAGATTCCACTTGTCAAAGCTGAATCAATATAAGGTAAACAAATTAAATAGTCCTATTTCTCCTACAGAAATAGAAACAGTCATCAAAAGTCTCACAAGAAAAAAAAAAAGCATAAGGCCAGATAGTTTCAGTGCAGTATTCTACCAGAAATTTAAAAAGAGCTAATACAGGTAGCCAAGAAGAGACTTGATACCCTATGAGAATATATAGGGGGAGGTAATCCCCCTCAGGAACAGTCATAGGCCAGGGGAATAATGGGAAAATGGGGGGGGGAGGAATGGGAGGATACAAGGGATGGGATAAACATTGAGATGTAACAAGAATAAATTAATAAAAAAAGAGCTAATACAGATGATCTTCAATCTACTCCACAAAACAGAAATGGAAGGAACATTATCAAAGATATTCCATGATGCCACACTCACCTAGATACTCAAACCTTACAAACACCCAATAAAGAAAGAGAACTTCAGACCAATTTCCCTTATGAACATTCATGCAAAAGAACTGAATAAAATTCCCATAAACTGAGTCCAAGAACACATCAAAGATATTCACCATTACCAAGTAGGCTTCATCCCAGCCCTATAGGGATGTTTCAATATATGGAAATCTATCAACGTAATCCACCATATAAACAATTTTTAAAAATACCATAGGATCATCTCCTTAGATGCTGAAAAAGCATTTGACAAAAATCCAACACCCATTCTTGTTTAAAGTCTTGGAGAGATCAGGGATAAAAGGTACATACATAAACATAAAGGTTATATACAACAAGCCAATGGCCAACACCAAATTAAATTGAGAGAAACTCAATGAAATCTCACTAAAATTAGGGACTAGAGAAAGCTGCCTACTCTCTTTATATCTCTTCAATATAGTACTTGATGTTCTAGCTAGAGCAAAAGACAACAAACGAAGATCAATGGGCCTCACATAGGAAAGGAGGAAGTCAAAGTATTATACTGAAATTATATAAGTAAATTTTTATTAATTCTCAATGACTTTAGCCTTACTTTACTTTTCATTGTATATAATCATTGTCAAACTAGGTAAAACTGTATCATCAATCCCCTGGAGGGGGAGACCTGGTGGCACTCAGAGGAAGGACAGCAGGTTACCAAGAAGAGACTTGATACCCTATGAGCATATACAGGAGGAGGTAATCCCCCTCAGGAACAGTCATAGGGGAGGGGAATAAGGGGAAAAGGGGAGGGAGGGAAGAATGGGAGGACAGAAGGGATGGGATAATCATTGAGATGTAACAAGAATAAATTAATAATAAAAAATTTAAAAGAAAAGAAAAAAATAATTTTAATAAATAATCTATAAGAATTGCTGGTAAAAGATCAAGGAATAACTCTCCCTTATATTCAGCTACACTTTTTAAAAACATTTTTTATTTTTTACATGTGCTTTTATGTTACTACACATAAATACAATAATTGACCTATAGCACAATAACAATTGACACAATCAGGAGTTATATAAATGTTACATTCTTAGTGTTTTGGCTATCTGTATTTGACAGCCTTGAAGAACCTGTATGGGTGGATCAATGGCCCCTTACTACTGAAAAATTTCAGGCAGCGCAGGTGTTAGTGTGATAACAATTGCCTGCAGGACACATTGTGGAATCTACCTCTCCTTGGAATACTCCTATTTTTGTAATTAAGAAAAGATCAGGGAAATGGAGGTTGTTAAAAGATTTAAGAAAAGTTAATAAGACTATGCAACTTATGGGGGCATTGCTGCCCCGGCCTGCTGGGGTTTGACTAATGCTCGTGAGGAGAATTTTTCTGTATAGGGACAGAACACGAGACATGAAGAAGGGGGCAAGTCTGGATTCTGATCAAACCCCGTTTATTGAAAAATTTCACAGAGTTTTGAAATTTGTAGGCAAATTGATGCAACTTTGTTAATGCCTGACTGGTTCTCTGGAGAGGGTCCAGGGTAGTTTCTCCTGTATTGGATTGCTGATGCCCTTCTAGTTCACTTTATCTCTTGGGTGAGCAGAGCTGATGGCTCAAGCAACTGATCAGGATTGAAAGAAGAAAAAGGAAGAAAAGGGAAAAAGAGCCCAAGGTTTCTCCTCTAGGGACTGGCTGTACTGCAGCTGAGGAGAACTTAAACTGACCACCTTTTTTCCTATGGCTGAGGCTGTAAAAGCGGCTTCTGGCTAGAAACTGTACGGGGGTCGGGGGTCGTAAAAGGAGGCTCTTTGATCTGTAGATAAGGCCTCTTTACGGAGATCTCCAGTAAGTTGGTGTAAACTTAGGCTAAAGGCTTTTTAGCTGTAGAAGGCTGATGCCCCTGAGTCTGCTAACTTATTTGCTAATCTATAGAGAAATAAGAAGTAAGACAGAGAGATAGAAAATCAACCACTCACACACATACGTTCAAGAGAAGAGGACCAGGAGAAAAGGTGGATGAAGTCAGGTGTTTTAACTTCAAGTGAAGTTAAGCTGCTCAATTTTTCTCCTCTATTCTCCCTCATTTTCTCCTCTGTTCTCCTTCATTTCTCTCTCATTCTCCTTCCTTTTCTCCTTTGTTCTCCTTCATTTTTCTCTCATTCTCCTTCCTTTTCTCCTTTGTTCTCCTGCTCATGTTTATTGTAGCCCATATATATACTTCTGAGAAAAGGGAATTACCTCATAGTTAGAAGAGTACAGTTAATCACAAAAGCAGATGAATTCTAAAATACAACAGGTTACATGCTTTAAATCTAAATATTTCTTATCTATGTATCCATTATGTAAGTTCCTGGTGAGTTCAAAATGATGAAGGTTGGCAGGGTCTAATGTTAACAGGGTCTGAAACTTACAAGAGTATACAACCTATCAGTTAGGACGGACCTGACTATACATTATCCAGCTATCTCTTAGTTCATATGAGCTCAGGACAATAATTTTGTCTGTCTTTCATTCTAAGAAACAGAGTAAATTCAGACATCTCTAGGTAACTTCATTCCACATAGGTTCACATGGAGTTTAAACAAATTTGGCTATATTTATGGTCAAATACCAGGATTCGTGGTGCCATCTGCCGTGAAGGCTTATCTGAAGCCACAAATCTGCTGGTAGGCTATCCTAAGTGAGGCATCTGGAGGTCCACAAAGGTATTTATTGCAGCCATAAACTAACTTTAACTTTTAAAAGTATTTGAGCCAAATCAGGAATTCCATAATCAGGGATTAATTCATCTGGATAACAAAAAGTACATCTTCAATAAGATCCTCTAGGAAGTTTGCTCAATCAGAGCTGGTCAGTACCCAGAAAATAACAATTCACACCAATGCCAGATGTATTTACTTTAGGTTTTTTGAGGCAGGGTTTCTCTGTGTAATCTTGGCTATCCTGGACTCGCTTTGTAGACAGGGCTGGCCATGAATGTAGTCCTGGCTGTCCTGGACTCACTGTGTAGACCAAGCTGGCCCTAGACTCACAGTGATTCATTTGCCTCTGCCTCCCTGGGTACTGGGATTAAAGGCATGTGCCACCATGCCCAGCTCTAATGCCAGATTTCAGAGAGATGCAGTAGTTCACAATTGACAGGGTAGTCAGAGGTTAGAAGCAAGTCTGGGGCACATCACGATACAGACCTTGCAAATATCGGATCACCTCCAGAGATCTCTCATGCCTCCTGGACTTTCCCAAATCAATGGCTCCTGACAGCATGTCAGAGGCTGGAAGCAGTTTTGGGGTACATCGTGGTATAAGGCCTTGCAAACACCAGATCACCTCCTAGACAGCCCACATACCTAGTGAGCTCCCTGAACAGGGAGGCTCTTGGCACAACTTGAAATGATTGCTGCTTCCTAAGACCAGCTCCAGGAACAACTAAGAGGAGAGAAGAGATGTGCGCCCTCATTATGGAGAATTGAGCAGGCACTGAATGGCTGGTTAAGGGAAACCAATCATTGGTTGAACAACTAGCTAGAGGAACTAGTTGTTGAGAAGAGGTTGAGGAATTGAGGAAAAAGAAATACTCGGAGACTCAGGTGTATGAGGTACAAACTGGAAGTCTTAAAGCCCAGGAAAACTTTTCTTCTGGCTCTCATCTGTCTCCATCTCCGTCTTGCTTGCTGTCTGACTCCTTGTTCCTTGCTTGTTTACTTGCTTGCTTGCAGCTTGCTTGCTGTCTTCCTATCTATCTTGCTTCCTGTTATGCAGCCTTCTGTCTCCTTGCTTGAACTTGCCCATCTTTCTATTTCCTTGCTTGTTGTTGCCAATCTTTCTAATTTTCTTGCTTGCTGTTACCCATATACCTAATTTTCTTTCTTGACGTTACTCATCTTTCCATCACTCTTGCTGATCCTCTTCTATCCATCTCACTCTAGCTTATTCTCCCATGTACTTGCTTGCCCTTTTTTTTTTCCTTGAGACAACCCCAGTATTTTATTGAAATTAAGTTCAATTTTTTTTTCTTTACAGATTACATCATGGTTTTCCCCATCTTTATAATCACTAGGGCAATCAAATATCAACACAGTAACAAGGAAATAAAAAAAGTTCTGTAACCTACAACAAAACATAAAACAAACATCAATTAATTTCCAAACAACAATCAGTATAACTTGATTATTACTTCTTAAACAATACTGAGGAAAGTTTAATCTAAATTTCCCTGAGCTAAAGGCATTGTGTTTACAATATTGTCATAGCAGCATAGCTTGAGCTAAATGTTCTTCAGTAAAGAAAAATTTTGACTTACTCCTAGTCTTAGACCAACAGGTGTGCTATCAAAGCCTTGGCTATTTGTCAAGGGGTCCTCTATTATAAAATATCTGTAAATCATTATGTTCCAAGTCCACCTTCTACTGCTGTCAAAGCAGATTCTAAGGAAATGATTCTAAAGGCAACAGTATCTAGCCAGGTACTATTATGTCCAGGTCTTAACTTTCTTTCATGAAGTCTCTGCTTGGGTGCTCACAGTCAGAGCACCCAAGCCTTTGGCAAGATGCCCTCTTTCAACATTCTCTGTGGAAAAAACGTTTCCCTGTATGATTTTCCTTAGGGCTGAGAAATAAAGAGGAAAAAAAGTTTTAGAGAAATCAGATTTCTACACAACATTATACCTGGACCATACATAATATTTAGAGGCAGTGGCGATCAGCCAGATATCTTTGTAACTTCGTCAAGCAAAACCTCAACAGCTGTCCTGGATGTTTAGTGATCATGCTGGACAGGCAGAGGTCTCTGGAACTTTGTCAAGGAAAGCCTCTATGACTTGTCCTTATGTCTGCAACAAGTGATCATATTGAGTGAGAAAACCTGGACCAAGAAAGATAGGTGTCGTGTATCTTCACTTGCAAGCAGATATTAGCCCAATACACATGTGCTCTTATCTCAGTGTGGGTTTGGGATAGATGCTGGTAATTGCTGCTGGAATCCAGGTGAGGTTGGTATGGAAGAATGGGAGGATATAAGGACTCAAAGGGTCTAGGAACCCTACAAGAAGACCATCAAGGCTGTTGTATCTGGACCAAAGGAGGCCTGCACAAACTGCTGTACCAACCATGGGCAATGCATGCAGTGAACCATGACCAATTGTCCAGATCTACCCAATGGACAACTCATTCTCCACAGTTGTGGGTAGAATGGGGATTGCCTCTGACATGACCTCTGGTGCCCCCAATTTAATCACTTCCTCTTGGTGGGGAGGCCTGGAGGCACAAAAAAGAATGGGAAATAAGCCATCCAGATGAGACCTGATAGGCTGTAGTCATACGTGGAGAAGTAGGTCCCCTTCTGTTAGAGGTCTAGGGGAGGAGAATATAGTGAAAGAGAGAGAGGTGGGGAATGGGAAGTGAGGGGTTAACAATCTAGATATAATTATAACAAAAAGAAAGAAACAACAAAAATACATATAATATAGCTAAGTTTTTCACTGACAATTTTGTATTTAAAGAACACAATTGTCATAAGTAATAATAAAAGTTTCTTGCTATTAATAAACTTAAAAATATATTTTTCAACCAACATTAATCAAAAGAGATGGGGAAGTATAGTTTATATTCATCATGGAAAAATCCACCAAGATAATGTGTCAATTCTAAATATCAATGTCTCCTGTGCAAGGGCACCCACATTCATTAATAAACATTTTACCCCGTAAATAACACATAAAAATGCACACATTAATAGTAGGAGACATCAACATCCCACTCTTAACAATGGTCGTGTCAATAAAACAGGAACAGAAACTAACAGATGTTAGGAATCAATTGGACCTAACTGATATCTACAGACCATTTACGCAAACACAAAGGAATATGCATTCTTCTCAGCCCCTCCAGGCACCTTCTACAAAATTGACCATGTATTTGGTCATAAAGCAAGACTCAACAGATATAAGAAAATTGAAATAATACTTTGTGTCTTATCATACCACTTTCAATTAAAAACTGGACATCAACAACAGAGCCAACCAAAAGCCTACAAACTCATAAAACTGAACAACTCTTTACTCAATGGCCACTGGATCATAAAAGAAATAAAGAAAATAAAGACTATTTAGAATTCAATGTGCATGAAGTCACAACATACCCAGACTTATGGGACACAATGAAAGCAGTGCCAAAAGTTCATAGCATTAAGTGTCTTCATAAAAAAAAGGAGCAATCTCACACTAGTAACTTAACAGCACACCTGAAAGTTCTAGAACAAAAAGAACCAACCACATCTAGGAGGAGTATATGGCAAGGAAATAATCAGACTCAGAGCTGAAATCAATGGATCAGAAAACAAGAGACCAACACAAAGAATCAATTTAACCAACAGCTCCTTCTTTGAGAGAATAAAATAGACTCACCCTTAGCCAAACTAAAAGGCAGAAAGATAATTTCCAAATTAATAAAATAAGAAATAAAAGAGGACATAACCATAGACATGAGGAAATCCAAAAACATCATTAGGTCTAGTTTCAAAAGCCTTTACTCCACAAAATTGGAAAGTATAAATGAAATAGATGATTTTCGTTATACCACTTACCAAAGTTAAAGATAGACTAAAAGATTACCCAAGTTAAGAGCAGCTAAACAACTTAAGTAGACCTGCAACCTCTAAGCAAATAGAAGAAATCATTGAAATCTCTCAACCAAGAAAATTCCAGGGCTAGATTGCTTTATTGCAGAATTACCAGACGTTCAAAGAAGAACTAACACTAATTCTCCTCAAACTATTAGACAAAATACAAACAGAAGCAATATTGCCAAATTCATTTTATGAGGCCTCAGTCACTCTGATACCTAAACCACACAAAGACTCAACAAAGAAAGGAAATTTCAGACCAATCTTCTTATAATCATTAATGCAAGAAAACATCGGAAAACATCATCCACCATAATCAAGTAGACTTCATCCCAGGGATGCAGAGATGATTCAACATATAAAAATCCAGAAATATAATCCACCACATAAACAAACTTAAAGAAAATAAACATGATAATCTCATTAGATGTTGAAAACTTTTGACAAATTCCAATAACCCTTCATGTTAAAAGTCTTGGGAAGATCTAGAATACAAGATGCATACCTAAACACAGTAAAGGCAATATAAAGTAATCCAATAGTCAACATAAAATTAAATAGAAAGAAACTTAAAGCAGTTCCACTAAAATCATGGACAAGAGAAATCTGCCCACTCTCAGGGATACAAACTTGAAAGGAAGAAGTCAAAGCATCATTATTTGTAGATGATATGATAATATGCACAAGTAACCCCCAAATATTTATTATAAAACTCCTACAACTGAGAAATACTTTCAGCAAGTAGCTGAATACAAAATTAACTAAAGAAAATCAGTAGCCCTCTTTTATATAAATGATAAAGCTGAGAAAGAAACTATAGAATCAACATGCTTCACAATAGCCAGAAATAATATAAACTATTTTGGGGTTAATTCTAACCAAAAAGTGAAAGACCTATATGACTAGAACTTCAAGTTTCTGAAAAAAGAAATTTGAAAAGGTATCAGAAGATGAAAAGATCTCCATGCTCATGGATCAGTAAGATTAACAGTAAAATGGCCATCTTACCAAAAGCAGTCTCCAGATTCAGCTCAATTCTCATCAAAATAATAACACCATTCTTTAGAGACCTTGAAAGAACAATTCTTACCTTCGTATAAAAAAACAAAATAAAAAAAACCCTATTACAGATAAAACAATCATATACAATAAAAGAACTTTTGGAGGACTCTCCATCCCTGACCTCAATCTACACCACAGACCAATAGTAATAAAAACTGCATGACATTATGTAGAAACAGAGTGGTTGATCAATGGAATTGAATTGAAGAAATAGAGATAAACCCACACAACTATGGGCACTTGATTTTTGACAGAGAAGCCAAATCCATGCACTATAAGAAAAGAGAGCATCCTTACAAGTGATGCTGGTCAAACTGGATGTCTGCAGGGAGAAGAATGCAAATCAATCTATATTATCACCTCACACAAAATTCAAGTCCTAGTGGATCAAAGACTTCAACATAAAACTGGATTCACTAAGTCTGCTAGAAGAGAAATTGAGAAGTAACATTGAACACATTGGTATAGCAGTCAACAGCTGAACAGAACACCAATAGCTCAGGCTCTAAGATCAACAATTAATAAATGGGATAGCATCAAACTGAAATCTTCTGTAAGACAAAGGGCATGATAAATAGGACAAAGTAGCAGTCTACAGACAGGGAAAAGTCTTTTCCAATGCTACATTTGACAGAAGGCTGATAACTAAATATATAAAGGACTTGAATTAGACACTGGGTTTGCATGGGAGGGTGGTGGTGACCCAGCTCTGGTTCAGTAGCTCTGTTAGGGCCTGGGCCAATGCCAAGCACCTTCCATTATGGGAGAAGGAAGAGGAGAAGATGAGTTGTGGAAGAAATATGGAAGTCCAGCCACAGCCAGAAAAAAGTGGGGTCAGTGCCCAAGTGTGCTGCATGTATGGATGTGGGAAGAAGATTTAGGATTCATCCTTTCTCTAGGAAAACTATTGTTTTGTATGGAGGAATAGTGTTATGCTGGCCAGATTTGTATCAACTGGACACAAGCTGCCAAAACTCAGCTTTAGCAGAACCAGATGTGGGAATGGAAGCAGGAGTATGCAGTGTTGGAGATGTTGGGGTCATTCAGACTGTAGACTCTTGTTTGGAGTCAGTCACTGACTTACATTTCTTTATCATGTTCTATACCTAAATTAAAAAAAAAAAACTTTTAAGTTTGGAGACTGCAAGTGACAACCAGTAAGAACACGGAAGAGGGGAGGGAGGTAAGGTTTCCTCTCTGTAGCTCAGGACTGCCTGTTCTGCCATTGAGGAGCAAAACGTAAACTGACCACCTTTTTTCCCTGCAGTTAGGCCTGTGAAAAGCAGCATCTAGTAAAAAAGTTGCAGGGGGTTGTAGAAGGAGGCTCTTTGATCTGTATGTAGGGTTCTTTGTGGAGATGTCCAGCAGACTAAAATATGCTTCCTGATTGTTGGGAACTGCGTCTGTCAACTTATTTGTGAACTCTACAAGTAAATAAGAAATAAGAGAGAAATAGAAGCAAGACTGTTAACATACACACAAACACTTAAGAGAGAAAGTTGGGAGAAGTTTACAAACCTCAACCCCGTTTATTGTCTAGTAACAGCTTTTATAATTCTGAGACAAAGATCTATATGTCAGAAGAGGAATTACCTCATAGTCAAAAAAGCAATTAATTACAAAACTAATGAATTAGGAAATACAACAAGTTACATGTTTTTTTCATGAGAACTAAATATTTCTTATCTATGTATTCATTATGTAAGTTCATAATGAGTTCAGAATGACAACTGTTGACAAATCTTAAGAGGTAACAGGGTCCAAAAGGTTACAAGAATATAAGTATTTTCAATTAGGACTGATCTAGTATCACATTACCCAGCTATCTCTTCGTTTAGAGTGAATGCAGGACAATAATGTTATCTGTCCTTCATTCCAAAATACAAATTAAATTTAGAATGATACTACTTTATGCTGTAAACTGAAAAGGTATATGGGATTACAATAAAACAGTTTGTATTCTTTTGACACTAAGATTAATACTTAATTTTGAAATTTCTTGTAGCTCAATTATATTTTGAGTTCATGGAATGTTTAAACAAACTTGCCTATATTTATGATGTGTAACAGGTTTTTGGTATCATTTGTAGAGTGGAAGCTTATCTGAAGCCACAAATCTCTTTCAAGCCTAGTATCTCAGTGAGGACTCAGTGAGGAGTCTGGAGGTCCATAACAGTATTTACTGCAGCTGTAAAGTTCCTATTAACTTTCCAACTTCTAAAATTGTTTGAATCAAATGAGGAATTCCATAATCAGGAATTAATTCATTGGAGCAGCACTGCATCTTTTTAAAGATCTTGTAGGAGAATTGTTCAATCAGAGTGTGTAAATACGTAGAAAGTGAAGATTCACACCATGCCAGGGTTTTGAGAGATTCAACAGTGTAGAAATGATGGGGTGTCAGGGCCTGGAAACAATTCGTGGAGTGCATCATGCTGCAGACCCTGCAAATTACCAGAATACCTTCCAGAAAGAACTTGCCTAACTCAATGGCTCTTGGCAGAAAGATACAAATTTTTTTTTTGAAGAACTCTAAATTAAGAAAATGCCTCCATAAATTTTGCCTAAAATAACTCCAGTGCTTAAGTGATGCTGGCAGAGTTCACTCATGAGGCATCACAGCCCTTCCTGATCTATGAGGATATCTTATGCAGAGAGAAATTGACCCACTTAGATTAGGTAACTACTCACAATGAAGAAAATCAATTTAAAGACCTTCAGGAAAGCTTTTAACCTGAGGAAAAGCAAAGATGAAACTGTGTTCATGGCAGTTCACTCCCAGTCCCTCTCTGGTGACTTCATGAAAGATGACTCCTTATTCAGGCACCACTATGACAGAAACATGGCCAGCTGCCACATTGGCAGTGAGGATGAGAAAGGGAAGAAGAAAAGAAAAGTGAGAGCTTGATGGGCACCTTGAAGAGACAGTTGTCTGCTAAGCATGCATGCAGGGATGATTTAATGTAAGGAAATCCATCCATATAATCCACCGTATAAACAAACTGAAAGAAAAAACCCCATATGATCCTCTCCTTAGATGCAGAAAAAGCATTTGACAAAATCCAACAACCATTCAAGTTTAATGTTTTAGAGAGATTAAGAAAACAAGGTAGGGAATTTATGGAACAGAATTGTTTCATACCATATTTTTTTTTTCACTGAACTCCATCTGCATTCCTGAGATTTTGCCTCTCTGGGGTCTTACATGACTTTTTTTCTTCTTCTTTTTAAAAATATTATAGTAGTCATTTCAAATGTGAAGAGAGATGAATTTTTTGTCCAGTCAGTCCTTCCACATGCTGTGATGTCGGAAGCTAGGATAAATAATGGGATCTCTGGAGGCAAGAGCAAACACACTTGGAAGAGGATGATACTCATCTGGTCTCTCAGCAGATAGGAGTTTTCCACACAGAACTTTCAACTTCTGTGATCTGTGTGCCTTAAGGATTTGAGTTGCCATGGGAAGACAAAACAATTGCTCCTGTGGCTAATGAGAAGCTAGGTAATTGAATCCTTAGGGCCACTACTACTACAAAGGGTGGACCTGTAACTATGTTATAACACAACAACATGTAGGTCAGGAGAAACACATGTGATTTTGCACCCAGGCATGGAATTCATGGTCTAGACCCTTGGTGTCCAATTAACCCATCTGTCTTTCCTGTAATCACATATCCACAGTTATTCATGAATATCCAGTAAAGATATAAACAATTCTTCATTAAAATCTCCAAGGTAATCAGACGCTTTCCGTAGTAAGTAGGTGAAAGTCTGAGGTTTTTATTTTCTTAATTTCTATTACTATTCTCCCTCCTCAATCTTTTCTTCCACTCTCCCCCTTTCCTATTCTAACTTCTCAGCTATTCTCCTGTTTCTCTCGTATCTTGTATTCTTGTCCTATCCTGTGTTCCTCTCCTTTCCTACTTCTCACCTCCTCTCCTCTCTCCTCTCCCTTCTCTTCCTCTCTTCCATCTTCTTTGATCTGCTCCTCTCTTACCTTCTCCTGCACTCTTTATTTTTCACATCTTTCATAGTATTCTTCCTTCTTCTATTGTCTTCTCACCTCCTCTTCTTTTTTGTATTTTTCTTCTCTCCTTTCATCTTAATTTTCTTCTCTGCTCTTTCCAGATCCTTCCCTGGTTTTCTTTCTTTCTCAAGTTGAAGAATGAATTAAACATCATTTAAGATACTTTTTATTATGATTAATTTGTTTTAAAATTACTTTGAATCTATTGTCTTGATATAGTTTGTCTTGTAAATATACTCTCATTACATTCACTTATTTCTGTCTTCCAAATTACAAATTTCCCTCATGTCAATGTGAACCATCCCCTTCAATATGCGCTCAATTGTCTTCATTTATTTGGTAGCTGTTAAGGCTGAGTAAAGATGACTTACATTTTGTAAATTTAACCACCTCATTACCTGAATTTTAACCCTTAAAAGAAACTACGTTTAACACTTATTTCTTTTTTAATATAGTTGTGACTGTCAAAAACTATTTATGTAGTTCAAGCTAATCTGTTTAATCTCCTATGTCACCTTTCTCAGCATCTGGAGTCCTCAACATATAAATATGCAGTGAATAACATTAATGCACTGCCAGTTCATTCTTTTACAAAAATAATATTGATGCATAACTGATACATTTATGAAGAACTACATATACTTCATTTAATAAACTACTCATATAATTTGCATTTACATCACACTACATATTTGACATTACTATGTTTTGAGCATGTTCTATACCTTCAGTTTTTTTCAGTGTTGAAGAAAGTTGATTTGCCACAACAGAATCTACACTGGGCAGCAGGAATGTAGATGAAGTTACACAACACAATTGTATGGTTTATTCTGGTATTGTGATTATGTGTTTTAACACTCATTCTGATTTTTGTTTCCTTAAAATATTTTATTATATTTTGTTTTAAGGATATAAATACAGAGTTTCTGGAAAAGCATATTCGTGAATATGCATGCATCTTTGTCAGAGGAACATAAGACAATTCATCTATATGAGGTGTACATAAACTCTCATTCCATGTGCCCTAGAAACAGACGGAACAAGAATTTAAGGTGAGCCACAATTATATTATTTGTTGGGGATTGTTCCAGTGCTATGTATTCTGAAGCTAACTACTGGACTCCAAGATCTAGTTACTGCCCATGTGAGCACATTATCAAGTACACCTGTCATTCTTGTGTAAACATTGACCTACCTATTTACAGTTGATTGGTTAACAAAAAATGCTCATGCTTGGGATTTGGCAGAAGAGAGAGAGAGAGACTGAGTTTGAGTTTCACAGTCCTGGAGTTCTGAGACCATGAGGCAGGGAGAGAAAGACAGGTGCAGAAGGAAAAAAGAATACAAAAGAGACCGTGATGAATTAGTGTGGAGAGGAGCACATGTCTGGATCTGCATGGATGCAGGGAAATAACCCAGATAGCAATTGTTAAAGTGTGTGGCCTGGCATAGGGGCTGGGAAGTGATAAGGATAGTTTAGAGGGTTAATATCTACCCAGTCCCTTGTAAAATGAGGTTATTATAAATACAACTGGTGTCTGTGTCTTTATTGATTATGATAACAGGTTAGATAATACTGCCATAATAATTATAGGTATTTAATAATAGGTATTATTAGATATTTTATATTTATTATAACAATCAGACTTAAATGCAGCCATAATGTACACAAAGAGAAGCTACACAGCAAGGCCCTGTGTCAAAAAATGCATTAAAACAGAGTATGGTAATACACATCTTTAATCTCAGCACTGAGGGGGAGACCTGGTGGCACTCAGAGGAAGGACAGCAAGTAGCCAAGAAGAGACTTGATACCCTATGAAAATATATAGGGGGACGTAATCCCCCTCAGGAACAGTCATAGGGGAGGGGAATAATGGGAAAATGGGGGGGCAGGAATGGGAGGATACAAGGGATGGGATAAACATTGAGATGTAACAAGAATAAATTAATAAAAAATAAAAAATAAAAAAAAAGAAGGACAATGCTCATGGATCTCAAATGGGTTGACACAATATCTTTCAAGCCCCCAATGTCTACTTAATGAGACCTTAGCTTAAATAACTGAAAATTAATTTATATATTTAAAAATAGTTATAGGTTAATATGTTTCATTTTAACGCTTTTGCCAAAATAGAACTGTAAATGCATTCTGTGTTGGATATACTAATTCCTGGATAGTAAATTTAATCAGTACAAATATTTTCAACATATAACAATGCATATAAAATAAGTAAATATGTTAAATACAAAACATTCATCTTCAAAAATAAGTACAACTATTGTGTAATAATTTGAATTTTTAAAACACAGAGAAAAATAATGAAAAATCATGAGTATTGAAAAAGCTCACGGAAACAGATGTCAAGACCAAAGACAAATAATAGGCCATGCTCAGGGAGTTTTGTGGAAGAGTAGGAGGAAAGATTGAGCTACCTGGAGGGGTCAACGACACCACTAGAAGACTGACCTGGAACCATGGTGGCTCACTGACACTGAAACACCAACCAAAGAGCATTCATGGGCTTGACCTAGACCTCCAACACACAGGTAAGAGAGGTGCAGCTTCATCCTCTTGTGGGGCCCCTAATAATGTGTGATTCTGTTGCTTGCCTTTGGATCACTTTGCCCTAGCTGGGATGCCTTGTATGGCCTCTATGGGAGAGAATGTGTCTAGTCCTTCTGTGACTTGAGTTGATACATTGTGTTGGTTCCACTTGGGGAGTCTCCCCTTCTCTGAGAAGAAGGAGGTAGGATGAAGGATGTGGTTATAAGGGTGGGACAGGGAGAAGAAGAGAGAAAGGGCTGGGATCACGCTGCAAAGTGACCAAATAAATGAAAACATACAAAGCAAGGAAAGGAGGTGGTAGAAAAAGATCCATGAAAAAATTTTACTAACTTGGGTTATAACATAGATCATAAAGAAGGTCCATTTTGTGTTATTCTTCTAATGTTTTCTATCAGCCACATCAACATCATGAAAACAAGAAACTTTTCAGAGTCTACAGAATTATATCTTATGGGACTCGCAGATAACCAAGAGCTGCAGCCTGTTCTATTTGGAGTGTTCCTGTCTATGTATCTGATCACAGTGCTTGGGAACATTCTCATTATACTGGCCACTGTTTATGACTCTAATCTCCACACTCCTATGTACTTTTTTATTTCCAACCTATCTTTCATTGACATCTGTTTTACCACTACCACCATCCCAAAGATGCTGATAAACATAAAGACTCAAGACAACTCCATCAGTTATACAGGCTGCCTTACCCAAATCTGCTTTGTTCTAGCTTTTGCTGGATTAGAAAATGGAATTCTTGTAATGATGGCCTATGACAGGTTTGTGGCTATCTGTCATCCACTGAGGTACACTGTCATCATGAACCCCAAACTCTGTGGGGTGATGATTCTATTGTCTTTCCTGATAAGCATGCTAGATGCTCTGCTCCATACTCTAATGGCACTGCGCTTGTCATTCTGCACAAAGGTGGAAATTCCTCACTTTTTCTGTGAACTGGCTCATATCCTCAAGCTTGCATGTTCCAATGTTCTCATCAATAATATCCTGGTGTATTTGGTGACAAGCCTGTTGGGTGTTATTCCACTGTCTGGTATAATTTTCTCTTATACTCAAATTATCTCCTCTGTCTTGAAAATCCCTTCAGCTGCTGGAAAATATAAAGCTTTCTCTATATGTGCATCACACTTAGTAGTAGTTTCCTTGTTCTATGGGACAGGTTTTGGTGTGTATCTGAGTTCTTCTGGCACTCATAGCTCTAGGAAGAGTGCAATCGCCTCAGTGATGTACACAGTAGTCACTCCCATGATGAATCCTTTTATATACAGCTTGAGGAATAAGGACATGGTTGGGGCTTTCAAGAAACTCATTTATAGAATTACAACTTCTCTTTGATGTACTACCTGATGTGCTGAAGTGTAAATACTAAAGGATCCAGAATGCCACACCAATGGGTGCTAGGGCATGGAAGCATGTGTAAAATTGTAGAACACAAGAACTTTGCATTGGACTAATAGAATACGAATTCTATGTGTGTCATATTGTAGCTATGTTTCTTTTGACATTTTATTTGAACTACTCAGCTTGTTTAATTACCACTAATGTAAATATTAACTAGTCCATATTATTCCACACTTGTATAATGATGAATTAATTAATTATGGACTAGATATAATAAAATGCATAATATGGACACAAGTTTAAGCTACCAAAAGTTGGTAAATGGTTTGGTGAGATGGCTCAGGGGATAACGATTTTTGCCTCAAACGTGAGGACCTGAGTTCCAAATTTAGACCCCATATAGTGGAAGAAAACAACTTACTCCCTCAAGTTATCCTCTTACGTCTCTGTGACTAATGTTACACACACACACACACACACACACACACACGCACACACACACACACACACAAATAAATAAATAAGGAAATTATTAAAGAACAATCTACTTGATCTGAAAAATATGTTATCTAGTAATCTTGTTTCTTTGTATAATCAAGGTGTAATGCCTTATGCACATACGTATAGAACCAATGATGTGTAAATAGCATCATATAGGGGTTTATTACAGGGGTGAAAAAGATGGTGCTGTGGTTAAAAGCATGTACTGCTCTTACAGAAGACCTTAATTTGGTTTCCTGCACTCACATTGGATAGTTCAAAGCTACCTTCTAACACAAGCTCCAGAAGATCCAGCATACTTTTCTGGCCTCTGTGGACAAGAACACTGACATGTATAAACTACCTTATAGACATATGCACATGTGCACACATAAAGTAAATAAATACAAATCAATATTAAAATGTATATTCACTTGTATCCACTAGATAGTACTTACTGTTATGAACTATGCTGCTGGATTGTGGAATTACTACAATATGTATTCCACCATTACTTTACAATGTAATCTTTCTTGGTATAAAATAAAGTTTACTGTAAAACAATATGACACATTATGCAACCATGAAACTCCTGAAACTCACATTCATTGTGTATCTTAATTATATTATTATTTTCTTCTGGGAAAATTAATTTACTTTTACTATTACTTTATATGTGTGAATGTTTGCCAATGGGGGTTACATTTGAGTGTTTGTTGTGCCCAGATGAGTGTGACCATTTACTTGGAATTGAGTCACTCATAATTGTGAACTACCTTGTGGGAGTTTTGCAAGGGTAGCAAGTGTTCTTAATTACTGAGATATCCCTCCATCTGCACATCATTGGCTTTCTTGATTTAATTACATATTGTTTTGCTCATCATGACCATAAAGAAATGAATGTATAATATAGTGGTTTTGTTTGTTTTTTAAAATGTTTTAAACAGTTCAGTTGTGTGTAAATTTGTTCTCTACTGTTTTTAAAATGAATTCATCTAAGGATTTAATTCTAAGGATACATATCCAATGTTCAGTGGTTCACAATATTAGGAAGATGTGAAATACTCTATAGATTCACTATTTCCATAAGCAATAAGATGAAAGATCTAAAGAGTGAAACCATCACAACTTGGTCATATTTTATAGAGACATGAAAGGTCTCAGACACAGAACAAGAAGGCTGTGCTTAATTCATTAAGAGTTTTACAACTTTTCAATAACTTTAACCATTTTTTAAAAATAGTTGTATCATTTCCTTTCTTCAACTTCTCCCATCATCCTTTTCATAACCTCCCAACCCCCTGGACATTGCTGGGTCCCTCCTCACTGTCTCTGTCTCTCTGTCTCTCTCCTCCCCCCCCCCACACAAACACACACAGATATGCAGATGTTGTATTTCTTTGAAAAAAATCTAAATTTTCAATGATGCTGATTGAGCAACTCTCCTTTTTCTATTAAACTTCACAAAATATACCTACATTCTCTGCACTACATTAAACATTCTTATCTTCCAATTTCCCACAGAAGCAATCACTGACCTTTGAGATTTCATCAGATTTTCCAGCCCTAAGTTCAAATGCCATTACTATGCTCCACAAAACACATGGTCATCTCTATCCATGATATATTTCTTAATTTTGTTTCTCATTTTTTAATTTTTAATTTTTAAAAATTATTTATTTATCTATTTAATGTATATGAGTGATCTGTCTTGACACACACCAGAAGAGGGCATCAGTTCACCTTACAGATGGTTTTGGGTCAACATGTGGTTGCTGGGAATTGAACTCAGGACCTCTGGAAGAGCAGCTAGTACTTTTTTTTTTTTTTTTTTTTTTTTTTTTTTTTTTTTTTTTTTTTGAATACCATTTTTTAAAATTTTTTATTAATTTATTCTTGTTACATCTCAATGTTTATCCCATCCCTTGTATTCCTCTCATTCTTCCCTCCCCCGATTTTCCCATTATTCCCCTTCCCTATGACTGTTCCTGAGGGGGACTTCCTTCCCCTGTATATGCTCATAGGGTATCAAGTCTCTTCTTGGCAACCTGGTGTCCTTCCTCTGTGTGCCACCAGGTCTCCCCTTCCAGGGGACATGGTCAAATGTGAGGCACCAGAGTACGTGAGAAAGTCATATCCCACTCTCCACTCAACCGTGGAGAATGTTCTGACCATTGGCTAGATCTGGGTAGGGGTTTAAAGTTTACCACCTGTATTGTCCTTGGCTGGTACCTTAGTTTGAGCAGGACCCCTGGGCCCAAATCTGCCTATCATAATGTTCTACTTGTAGGTTTCTAGGACCCTCTGGATCCTTCTACTTTGCTATTCTCCCATGCTTCTCTCATTTAGAGTCCCAGTAGGATGTCCTCCCCTCTGTCCCAGTTTCCTGGTAAGTGAAGGCTTTTGTGGGACATGCCCCTTGGGCTAGTATGCAGATATAAGTGAGTATATACCATTTGATTCTTTGTTGTGATAAAAGACTATGATCCATAATCAATGTGGGGAGAAGGGGCTACTTCACTTGCATTTCCTCACCATAGTCCATCATCAAATGCAGTCATGGTTGGTACTAAGCAAGGCAGGAGCCTGGAGGGTGAAACAGATGCATAATGCGTAATTGCTTGCATCTCTTCACTTGCTCAGTTTATTTTATTTTCTTAAATGTGACTCAGGACCACTTGCCCAGGGTGGTCTTCACACATCAACCAACAATTTGAAAATTTACCCTGCACTCTTGGCTAATACTACAGAATTACTGTCTTTATTAAGATTCCTTCTTCCCAGATGACCTGTCAATTTGCCATTAAAAATAGTAAGTAGTATTGATTCCCATATTTGTTTGGTAAGTAACATGAACATCTATGATGACACCAGGATATTTTGATCTTCTGCCAATGCTTTTGTAACCAACAAGTTTTTGAAGTGGCTTCAAATAAGACATTGTATTTTACTTTCCTCTGTGATACATGACATCCATGTGATTTTGATTAGTATAGCTGGTAGCACTGACTCCAGGTAGCTTAGTTTTACAGTGAAGCTTAGTTGCGTAGAGGTTAAGATGTATTTAGGTCTAGATAGATGTTTTAAGTTGACAATAACAAGATGTGGTGGAGATTGATTTACATGCAGAATTTTAGACACATCAAGATAGGAAAGACGTTTTCTTTAAGGCTATCAAATACAAATAGCCAAAACACTAAGAATGTAACATTTATATAATTCCCTGATTGTGTCATAGTTCTTGCTGTTCATAATTCATTGTATTTATGTGTAATAATAGAAATGTATATGTAAAAATAAAACATGTTTTAAAAGTTTATTGAATAAATGATACAGAATTAGTATTAGAAAGACATTCAAATAAGGAAATGGAGAAGAAAGGAGGAATTGCTGTGAAACAATTAGAGGAAATGTAGCTCAGGAATGTATTTTAATATTAACTTGTGTTCTCAGCAGCCAGAAGATAATACTGTTTCTCATAAACTGCAATTCTAGATTCACAATCCACCAACACCACCCCAAATGTTTCTTGAAGATAATATGCAAGCCTTTCTTAAAATTAAGTTTATTTTTCCTTTTTGCAGATTTGATTCATTAATACTGTTTTTACATAATTTCTACAACTTAATTTCCTCCTATTTCATCTCTATTCTTTCACTTACAAATTTATGATTTTTCATTACTACTACACAAACCATGCCCCCACATGCAAAATATCTAATCCACTTAGTGTTGCTCATATCTACATGTGTTTAGGACTGATCACATGGAGTTGGATGACCTATTAGAGACCTTGTCTCTGGAAAAATCTGATACTCCCTGTCTCCACAGTCACTGATTGCCTTCAGCTATGGGTGGAACCTTTAATGGAGGATTATCCATAAATTACAACAGCACTAAGTCAAATCACCAATAAGATCTTTTCTTCTGTATTATTTTCCTCAGTGCTCATTATTTTTCTATATTATATCGCTCATTGATAAATAGAATACATTAACTCAATTGAGGTGGCATTTATAATTGTGTACACACACACATAACTACAACCTACTTAATCGGCTTAATATTATGTGTATGCGTACTTATATTTTCAGGAGTGATTGTCTGCTACTGGATAACCAATTGGAGTGCTTTTTCCTGAGGAAGATTATTTATTTTAATTTTAACATTCCTTAGTTCCCTGTAGGTAGTTCTTTGTCTAAGATAGATGGCTCTTGTGCTTTCCTTATTCATTGTTAATATATCTATTGGTATCAACATATAATTTCAATAGTTATTTCTGATCACAAACATAAACAATATAATAATTCCTTATCTTCTTTTTAGGTACAGTCTCATGTTTTCTTTTCTCTTTTTTTTTCAGCAAAATATTTTGTGAAGCACCTGTAGCTAATTTCACTGCTGTATTTTCTTAAGGTTTTGATCCAACCCTTTATTCAAGCAGGTTTGTCTCTATCTAAACCAATCTTTCTCTTTTCTGCATTTCTTCATTCATTTAACTGACATCAGCTGATTGACAGCTTGGAAAATGAGGAGGAGGTGAGGAACTTCATGGCACTTTCTTACATCCCTGATGAAATGTTGACGCATAAATATCTATATATTATGTGAAATCTGAGGCAAGGTAATAAGACAATTATTTTCATAAATACCTTAACTCTAAATTATTTTAAATGTAAATCAGGAAGAATACAAAAATATACAAAAACATTAAATGAGTTCCAGAACAGCCAAGGCAAGAGCTAAACTGAGAAACCTTGTATCAATAAAGAAAAGAAAATGACAGGTGTTTTTAGGAGATAAAAATACAGAGAATGTAGCCTTGATATGAAACTATTTTATATTTGCCTTATTATGATTACATAAAGTGAACCTCCTGAAAGGCACACAATAGAGCAAATGAACCTAAATTTCAGACTAATTTTTGTTTGCAGTCAAAAGTAAAATAATTTGCTTCTGAAGCCATGTCAGTGTTTAACTTTCCATAATTTGAGCTTCTTTGAAATGCGACTATGAGAAAATCTGAGTGACTTGAGTTGATAGAAAAATTCTTCAGTTCAATCAGTGAGGACACAATGGGATCCAGTAATTCAAGGAAACCAATGAATGATATTTTAAAAAATAACCTTGCATTTTATTCTCATAACATCAATAAAATATAAATATATTGATCAAGAGTTCACTCATGCCTCCATTTAGGAGGCTCACTCTACGGTTAGTGATCTTAAGGACTACCATGCAGTTGAAGCATATATCATATAAATAAGACATGTATTCCATATTATTCTTATATCTTAGTGGATAACAGTATTTGGATTAAATTAACAAAATAAAATCTGCTATGAGTTGAACATTTTTCAAATGTGTACGTATGTATGTATATGTAAAATTTAGCTGACAAATGGTGAATGGTAGTGTTTAAGATGAAGTATCTTTCCAAAAGATTATCTTTTGGGTTATCTGGCCAATTCCTATATCATCTTATGATTTTTTTCTGAGGTAGACTCAGAAAAGAATAGGTAAGGTTATCACTAAAACATAATTTCATTTTTGTTTTACAGTATGTGATTTCCTCAACCATGTATTTTCTCCTACTGTTTTGTCATATTCATAAGTCTTGTATTTTGTGGTCCTATATAATTGGTGAAATATTTCATTAACTATTTCATTAGCTTTGGTGAGTGAGTGTTCATGTAGCAAGCTGTCTTTGTCATTTTCTTAGTTTGGAAGCTGATAACCTGCACATCCTGTCTATTCAGATAATTAATTTTGTTCCTTCTCAATTCTCTGATGGGGTTGAAGACCAAATAATTTACTTTTATAGTTAAGCATAGTTGTTTAGGGATTAAGATGTTTTAAGTCTAGATAAATGTTTTAAGTTGATAAAGATGAGAAATGATATACTTGATTTATATTTGGAATTTTAGATTCACCAAGATAGGACAGATGTTTTCTTCAAGGTTGCCAAATACAAATAGCCAAAATACCATAAATGTAACATTTATATAATTCTTGATTTTTCATTGTTCTTCTTGCTGTAGGTAGTTTATTGTATATATTTGTAATAATATAATTGCATATTTAAAAAAGAAAAATAATAAAAATAACTCATTAATTATGAACTTTCAGAGATTCCCTTGGGTGTTATTTTCATTTTAAAAATTCTGAGATTCTGTAATATCATATTGTTTAAAAATATGGGAAAAGATCTTTATCAACCCTATATACATCCAACACATAACTTAAGATCCAAAATATATAAAGAACTCAAGAAATTAAACACCAATAAATCAAATAACACAATTAATAAATGGGGTACTGAACTAAACACAGAATTCCCAAGAGGACTTTCTAATGGCCAAGAAGCACTTAAAGAAATGTTCAGCATCCATAGTCATTAGGGAAACGCAAATCAAAATGACTCTGAGATTCCATCTTATACCAGTCAGAATGGCAAAGTTCAAAATCTCAGAACTGAAATCTGTGGGAATTGGACATCTTTTGGATAAGGGAGGGAGGATCATAGGATTCTACAGTAGTGATGTTAGCTGAGACTTCTAGAAGCAGGAGATACGGAGCCTGATGCAGCTACCTCCTGTAGGCAGACATGACTTCCAATGGAGGGAGAGGGACACTAACCCATACACCAAAACCTTCCACCTAGCTAATCAATGACTGTCCAATTTGAGTTGTATATCATGAGAGAGAGTCCACCACTGACACTGTTAATAATATTCTGCTCTTCTTGCAGACAGGAGGCTAGCATAACACTCATATGAGTGGCCTAACCAAGTACCTGATTAAAACAGATGCAGAGACTCACAACCAAACATTAGGTAGAGCTCCAGAAATCATATGGAAAAGGGGGAGTCATAATTGAAAGAGCCAGAGAGGTCAATGAAATCACAAGAAAACCTAAAAAAATAAACTAACCTGGATACATAGGGCCTCACAGAGACTGAACCAGTAACCAGGGTGTATGCACAGTACAGTTCCAGCTACACCCCTGTTAAGAGATCTATAGCTTGGTCCTCATGGCAGACCTATAACAGCAAGAACAATGGACTGCCTCTAACTCCTTTGTTTGGGTATTTTCCCCCTAACTAGACAGCTTTGTTCAGCCTCAAAAGAAGTTATGGCAAGTCCTTCTTGATATATCCAGGTGGGCTGGCACCCGTGGGAGGTCTCCTCTTCTTTGAGAATAATGTGAGAGGGTCACAGGTGAAGGTGAGCAGGAGGGACTGGGAGGAGAGGAGGGAGAGAAACTTCCTACTGGGCTTTAAAACAAACAAATTAATTAAATAAAACAACTCCCTTATATTTAATTATCTCTACTCTTTACATTAACTGATATTTTATTTGTAAGACTAAACAACCTAAATGGCAAAATATAAAACAGTGGCTATATGAAACCAGGCTGTGCAGTACATTATAACATTTTCAAAATGGACATTAATAGACAATATGACTGCATGGAAATGTGTATGCTAAATTATAATCAGATGTATATGTGTACATACAACATCTAATAGATAAATAATATAGAACAATTTACATATAACATAAAGTCAAATCATAATATAGAAGTAACATATAGGATATAGAAACGATATAAAAATATAGAGATCTATATAGGAATATAGAGCAGGCTGTGAGCTGCTCAATTGTGTTTCTGCAAAGAAAAGTCCAGTAAGTGACCAAAATTTCCAAACAAACTCTCAATTTCTGCCTACTTTTAAATAGCTATTGAATATCATATTCATAAGCCAAATTAATAGCTCATGGACATACTATAGTATCAGTCAACAATATTTCCATTTTTCATATATGCACTTTATTTTTACAATTCTTTTTTTTAAAATTTTGATTATTAATTTATTCCTGTTACCTCTCAATTGTTATCCCATCCCTTGTGTCCTCCCATTCTTCCCTCCCTCCCCTTTTCCCCTTATTCCCCTCCCCTATGACTGTTCCTGAGGGGGATTGCCTCCCCAAACTAAGGCACCAGCCAAGGACAATACAGGCGGTAAACTTTAAACCCCTTCCCAGATCTAGCCAATGGTCAGAATATTCTCCACAGTTGAGTGGAGAGTGGGATATGTCTTTCTCATGTACTCTGGTGCCTCACATTTGACCATGTCCCCTGGAGGAGGAGACCTGGTGGCACTCAGAGGAAGGACAGCAGGTTACCGAGAAGAGACTTGATACCCTATTTTTACAATTCTATGTGAAGAAGTTGTATTTATAGTTTCAAAATTGTACAAGTATTTTTATGCTATTAGAATAAGGTTGCCTAACAGATTATCTTTAATTGATCTAATACGTAATGAAACATGTGAATATTTGAAAGGTACTTGATATGGATGTGAGCTAACAAACAAAATAACTTCTAAAAGTAGACAAGAGAAAAAGAGAAGAATAGTTTGCCTTCCAATTGCAAAAGATTCAGTAGACTCTCCTCATTCTTAAACATCACTCCTTAAGGTCTTGGCTGTGTAATCATATGGTTATAAACAAGGTTGACTAATAAGATACTCTAGATATGAAATCCTCATGGGCTTCAACGTTTGCCAACAGTCTGCCAGGAGTGATTATCTCAACAGCCTTGTTCAGGTAATTATGCAGCACATTGTTTCCTGCCCTCAGAGATGCTCATTTCTGCACAAGAAGTAGATGCTTCATTTGGCCCCTGTGTTCCTAGTAACTGAGCTTCTATTTTATACAATCATATTCAGGAAAGAAGCGAGTTGCATTCCTTAACATTGGCATATAATTTATCTGAAATACACCCACTTATATTTTCCCGCTAGAATCATCTTGGTGCCTATCACTTAAGATCATCACAAGTCAGGTGATGAAATGGATAAGTGAGAACTGGTGACTTAGACAGTGTCTGCCTCATGGAATGTCTTCAGAGATTTGCTTCTACTTAAATACCAGTACCTGAACAACTTTCTTTCTGTGAGATATAATAACTCAAAAAAATCCAGAAATGCTTTCCATTCACAACAAGCATCTACTCACGTGCATGTCTGAAGGAAGTTTTAGACTCCTTTAACAGTTATATGACAGGAAACAAAGATGTGTAGATAGCTTACTCCTATTTTTGTCATACTAGCCCAAAACAACTCATTTAGAGAATATAACTTTGTGTCAATATCTCCAATTCATTATATTTCTGTAAAAGGCATCCAGAGAACAAAACAAATCATAAAAATGCATAGCAGTCTCCTTATTTCTGTGCATTTACATAATTTGAGAATTCATGATATCAAATGAAAAATGAAAGCATAACATGGCTGCATATTTCTAGAAGAGGACACTGTGGATATATCACCATCATCATTTAGTTCTGAAATGAACAAATATTGCAAAGGTAAACACTTTTCCTCCTGTGGGCTTTGACCTTTTCCAAACCTACTTTATTTGGGGTTCTTTAGTTCTTATACCTCCATTACAAACCACCTACCCTAGATAGGAGAGAAAGGAGGCTTTTGCCAGGAGAAGTAGACGTTTTTTATACTCAGTTCCTTGGAGCAATTCCCCTGGATTTCAGAAGACCAGCAAGTCCACCAAAGTTGCTGCTGGAACTTGGAACAGCAGCCAGAACCTTAACCAGCAGCTGGAGGAGCCCAGAGCAGCAGGCAGAACCCGGAGCCCCTAAGTAGTCTCTGGAGTGGTCTCTCTAGGAGAGTCTCGAAGTGGAGCAATGAACAGCCAAACAATACCAAAAGCCCCATCTCTTGTTTTGGGCATAATATGCATATGTGTGTGTGTGTGTATATATACATATATATATACACACACACACACACACACACACACACACACATATCCTTTCACTGTCTGTTCTAAAGATGTGTTTCAGTTGGCAAAAACCAAGCCCCCACACGAGGTGGTTCATCTTCTAGTGGATAAACATCACCTGATCTCTTACAAGTCTGTTCCACATCCCACATTTGGGAATCAAAACAAAAACATGTTTACATTCATTACATATCCCACACTTGGGATAAAAACCAGAACATGTTTAGAGCCACTACATCCTCTCACTTCTTTCTTTTTATTTTCTTTTACAGAGGCACCACTCATTTTTACTACATTATCATTTAAAAACTTTATACATTTCACATTATTTAAATAAATAGTTAATATAATAAGAACATTTGGATAAAGGTTACATAAAGTATAATTTACTGAAACTATGGAATAAGTTATGGTACATGAAGGTAATGCATCAAACAAAAAATGTGCATAAAGATTAAGAATTGCTTAAAACAAATATTTAAAAATAATAAAATCATAATTAGCCAACAAAAAAATTGAAATGTAATAAACGTATACTTTACACACAACTAGCCAATGTTTTATACGTATATACACACACATATATGATATGTGTATCATGTATGATACACATGTATGATAAATATATATGGGAACCCAGCCCTAACATGTATTCTGAGGACCTAGGTCAGACCCGTCCTGGCTCCATGATCTCTGCAAGTACCCCTGAGTCCTGCTCAGTTGATTATGTGGGCCTTGTTCTTTTGATATCCTTGACTCCTCTGGTTCCTCTGATCCTTACTCCTGCTCCTCTGCATGACTCCTAAAGCTCAACCTAACGTTTGTCTCTGGTATTCCGTATCTACTCACATCAGTTGCTGGATAAATTGTGTTAATTTTGATGTCTGTCTCCAAGCATAGCAGAGTATCCTTAATAGTATGAAGTATATCCTTAATAATATTAGGGGTTAACTCTCTTCCATGGGGTGGATCTTGGTTTGGGCCAGGCATTGGGTGGACTTTTCCTCAATCTCTACTTTGTCTATTCTATCTTTATCCCTGCACATCATGTAATCAGGGTAAACTTTTGACTAAAGTTTTTTGTGAGTGTGTTGTTGTTCCCTGCCTTCTACTAGGAGTCTTGCTTGGAGACAGGAGCCTAGCAGAGTTGTCCTCTAAGAGGCTTCATCCAGCAGCTGTTTGAAACAGAAGCTGACATTCACAGCCAAACATTGGTAAATGTGAAGGGAGTCTTGTGGAAAAGGGGGAGGGGAGATAAAGACCTGGAGTGACTGGAGTAACACAAGGATACCAACAGAGCCAACTAACCAGGGCCCAGGGTGCTTGTTGAGACTGAAACACCATCAAATACCATGCATGTATTGCATATAGGGCTCCTATATAGATGAAGCCAATGGGCAGCTCAGGTCTTATGTGGACCCTCTAGTAAGGGGAGTGGGAGCTGTCTCTGACATGGGCCCTATTGCTATCTTTTTATCACTTCCTCCTGGTGGGGCTGCCTTGTCAGCCAACAGGAGAAGAGGATATGCTTTGTCTGGATGGACTTGATGACCTGTGGTGGATGGGAATGGGGCTTCCCTTTTCAGAGGAATAGGGGAGGGAGGATGTGGGAGAGGAAGGGATGGTGAGACTATGAGTTGAGGAGAGGAGGTATAGGGTTACGACCAGGATATAAAATGAGTAAATAAATAAAAAATAAAAATACTGTCAGGTGTTGGTTCTCTCCTCTGGGGTGGGTCCCAGGTTGGATCAGATATTGGTTGGACATTCCCTCAATCTCTGCTCTATTTTTATCCCTGCACAATTTATAGGCAGGATAATTTTGGGGCCAAAGTGTTTTTGTATTGGTTGGTGTTTTCTTTCTCCATTAGGAGTCCATGCCTAGTTAGGAGTTGGCTCCTTCAGTCTCCATGACCCCTGCTACCATGAGTCTCAGCTAGAGTCACCCCCATATCCTCCTAGGAGCCTACCCTGTTGTAGATCTCCAGCCTATGTCAGAAATGTCCAAGTCCATGGTTTCTCTTCTTGCAAGCCCTCTGTCTTCCTGCCCCCACTTTCCTCACATCTGATTCACACCGTCATTTCCCTCACCTCTCCCTTTCTTACCCTGTTCCCTGTCTTCAAGAACATCCTC
The DNA here is from genome assembly GCF_903995435.1 of Acomys russatus. Lineage (NCBI taxonomy): Eukaryota > Metazoa > Chordata > Mammalia > Rodentia > Muridae > Acomys > Acomys russatus. The sequence goes on from NC_067150.1 coordinate 14,152,830, forward strand.
TGTCTATTCTATTTCTCCTTCTCAGTGAAATTCATGCACACTCCCTTGGGCTTTACTTGTCACTTAGCTTTGTTGGATCTGTGAATTGTAATATCATCATCCTGCATTGTATGGTTAATATCCATTTATAAGTAAACATATACCATGTATGTATTTCTGGGTCTGGGTTATCTCACTCCAGATGATTTTTCCAGTTAAATTCATTTTCCTAAAACATTCAAATTTTCCTTGTTTTTAATAGCTGAGTAGTATTCCATTGTGTAAATGTACTACAAGTTTATTTTTTCCCATTCTTCAGTTGAGGGACATCTGGGTTATTTACAGATTCTGGCTATTAAGAAAAAAGGACTATAAACATAGTTGAGCAAATGTCCTTGTGTGGTAGAGCATCTTTCAGGTATATGCCCAGGAATGGTAAAGTTGGATCTTGAAGTAGAGCTGTTTCTCATTTTCTGAGAAAATATAATATTTATTTCCAAAATGGTTGCTTGCACAAGTTTGCATTCCACCAGCAATGGAGGAGTGTTCCCCTTTCTTCACATCCTCACCAGCATGTGCAATCACTTGAGTTTTCACTCTTAGCCATTCTTAGAGGTGTAAGATGGAATCTCAGAATTGTTTTGACTTGCATTTCCCCAGTGACTAGTGATGTTGAGCATTTTTAAGGTGCTTCTCAGCCATTTGATATTCCTTTGTTGAGAAATCTCTGTTTTTCTATGCATACTATTTTAATTGGATTACTTGGTTTGTTGGTGTTTAATTTTTTGACTTATTTATATATTTCAGATGTTAGACTTTTTTTTTTTGGTATAGGACTGGTGACTGTGATTTTATTCTATTGACAGTGTCCTTTGTCTTATAGAAGCTTTTGATTCTAAAAAGTTTCATTTATTAATTGTTGATCTTAGAGCCTTGGCTATTACTGTTGGTATTCTGTTCAAGAAGCTGTCTCCTGGGCCCATGAGCTCAATGCTTTCCCCCAGTTTCTCTTCTAATAGAATTAGTGTCTCTGGTTTTTATGTTAAGGTCCTTGATCCGCTTGGACTTGAGTTTTGTGCAGGGTGATAGATATATATCTATTTGCATTTTCTATATGTTGACATCCAGTTATACCAGCACCATTTATTAAATACTCTTTTTTTTCTGTTGTGTAGTTTTGGCTTCTTTGTCAAAAAATCAAGTGTTCATAGGTGTGTGGATTTATTTCTGTGTCTTCAATTCAGTTTCATGGCGGAATGCTCAGCCCATTGTGGTTAGTCCTATCCCTGAGTAGCTGATCCTGGGTTCTACAAGAAAGCAGGCTGAGCAAATAGGGGAGCAATCCAGTTAGCAATTCCCATCTATGACCTCTACATCAGCTACTGCCTCTAGGTTCCTGCCATGTATGACTTTCTGTCCTGTCTTTCTTCAGTTGTGGGCTACAATATGGAAGTGTAAGCCAAATAAATATTTTGATCTCATAACTTGCTTTTTAATCACCATAATTAATTACAGAACTAGAAACTCTGATTAAAATAAAAAAGTGTTTTTTGGGTGAAGTAAAACAGCCAGACTTTCTGGGTCTAATGTGTAATATGGACTTTTACAAGTATAACTGTACACTGGGGGAAAGGAAAGAAAACAGATATCTGGGATCCACTGGGTATGGGTTCAGAATTGTCAGTGACAGCAGTAGACAGCAAGAAGCCTTGAGTTCCTCCAGTTAAAGTAGGGGTTTATGGAGGTCAGGTGATTAAAAGAATTTTGGCCCTAAGTCTGAAGTATAGCCTGTATTTATTTCTCCAGTTCCAGAATGTATACGTGAGATATACATATCTGTGTGTGTGTGTGTGTGCATATATATATGCTGGTAGAATTCTCACCTTGGTCCCATGACCAGTGGGATGAGGGCTATTATGGTTAGAAAGGTCAAATTTAAGCCAGTGGAGTTGCTTCTACCAGGGAAATTAGTGATGAAATATAATATGGAATTCTTGCCAGAATTACATACATTAGAACCACCATCAAAGACTTGAAAATTGTAGGGATGTTAGTCACCACAAACCTCAGTTTGACTCTCCTATTTGGCTACTGAAGAATTCAGATAGATCAATGGAGATGATATTTGAGTATAAAAAATCCAATCAAATAGTGATTCCAATTGCAGCTGCTGTACCAAGTGTTTCCAAGAGACTGACCCATCTCCTGCTCCATGGCATCTAAGTCATGTTCTATTTATATGAAAAGATGCCGTGATCAAAGAAACTCTTATAAAAGAAAGTATTTAATTATGTGTTTGCTATGTGTTTCAGAGTGTTAATTCATTATCACCATGGCAGGAAGCTGACAGATATGCTGGAGGAGTAGGTGAGTTCATTACATTCTGACGCTAGGGTAGCAGGCAGAGGAACACTGCACCTTGTGTGGGATTTTGCAACTTCAAATCCCACTGCCAGAAATACATCATCTCTAACAAGGCCATACCTCCACAAGACCACACTTCCTAATCCTTTCCATTAGTCCACCAATTGGGAATCATTTAAATTTATGCCTATGGGGCCTATTTTCATTCAAATTACCACACGTAGAATGCAGCTACTGGTCTGGCAAATGCATTTTTGTTGGGACCTGTCCTTAAGGACCACCAGAAACAACTTGCTTTATTTGGACATGTCCATCAGTATACCTTCACATTTTACTTCAATAATATATTAGCTTTTCAGCACTGTTTCATAACTTTGCTTGAAATAATAATGTTGGTCATCTCTCTCTTCCACAAAATGTCACATTTGTCCACTATATCAATGATATTATGCTGAATTTACCAAGTGAGCAGAAGATAGCAACCACTTTGGATATTCTGACATAGGAGCATGGAAAGCAAATTCAACTAAAATTCAAGGGCTTTCTATGTCAGTGAAAATTTTAGAAGTCCAGTGGTAGGAGGCCTGCAGAAATAATACTTTTAACAAAAAAATAGGGTGAAGGGAGTCATTCACAGTAGGCAGCACTTTGGGCAGTACACATGGTCATATATTTGCTTAAAAGAAAAAAATGGCCATTACTGAGTCACAGGATGTAGTCAGTGAGTTATCTAAATGGTCCGAAAATTGAAAAATGCATGATTATAAAATTGGTGAGAAAGATATCTGAGGAAGAAGTATGTAAGTACATGTCTCCAATGAATGAAGAATATATCCTACGTAAATGCTCATAAAAAAGCGACCAGCAAAAAATGAGTTCAATAACAAAGTATACAAAGTGACCCATTCTGTGGACAGTTGGTCTCTTTCATCAACTATTCTTGGCGTTGCTTAATGAGCCCCTAAGCAAGTGACCATAGTGACAGAGACAGAAGTTATGTATCAGATCCACAACATGGGTTTCAAGTTATCAAGGTTGACCTGGCTAAGGGCCTGATCTGCCAAGCAGACACCAGCAATGAGCCTCAATATGGCGCCTTTGCCTTGGGTGCAGCTTCCATCATGGTGTTAGGTTGAATTTATTGGACAACTTTATTCATGGAAAGGACAATATTTTGTCTTTACTGGAGTATATGCTTATTCTGGTTACAAATTTGCCTTTCCTGAATGAAATGTTTCTGCCCAAATTATCATTCTTGGACTTCCAGAATGCCTTTTCCCACATTATGGCATTCCACACAGTATTCCTTCTGGCCAATAACTAATTTCACAAACAAAATGCAACACTATAAATGGTTCATAATCATGAAATTCAATTTGTTCACAATTTTACCTATCATCCTATCGTATAGCAGCTGGCCTACTGAAAAAATGGAAGGCACTTATAACATCAATTAGGTGGCTGAAGCCTGGAGGGCTGAAAATGAGTTCTATAGAAGCTCATATACATCTTTAAAAAGTGCCTAATATGTGGTACTGTTTTTTCCTTAGGAATCAAGGGAATAGTTCCACTTACATTAGGAAAATCTTTGGTTGCTATTGCCATGACCCTAAGCCCTGCTGGCCTAGAAGTTTTGATTCAGAGTGGTCCTGCCAGTAGAAACAGTAAACATGCCATTGAACTGGAAGTGCAGACATTCTCTCTCCACTTTGGTCTCCTAATATCCTTAAGTCAATGGACTAAAAAAAGGAGTTACAATATTAGAAAGGGTGATTTCCCCAGATTACCCAAAGGATATTGAATTGCTTGTACTCAATGGAGGTATAAACAGTTACGTATCAATGCAGGAGAGCCTTTAGGGTGTCTCTTGGTACTACCTTGTCCCATGATTAAACTCAATGGGAAACTACAACAATCAGATGTAGGAAGGTTGGCAGGAGGCAAAGGCCCTTTTGGAGTGAAAGTATGGGTAATTCCTCCAAGAAAAAAAATCAAGATCTGCTGAGGTATATTCTGAGGTAGAGGAAATACAGACTGGGTAGTAGAGTAGAAAGATAGTGCTAAATTCTAAGTAAGGACATTTGACTGACTGGAAAAATGAGAATTATATATAGCGTGAGTATTTCTGTTGCTGATGGTTAAGAGTGTGTTTGTGCTTATATCTGTGTGTTTGATCTTCTATTTCTTTATTGTGTAATGTACTATCATTTGAAATAATATCATTGGTTGTCATATTTAAGTTTGAGATGCTAAAGAACATTTCCAGCTATTCTAAAATACATGGCAGTTATATTATTTTAGCATAATTATAAGCTGCTACATCTATAATATATTTGATGTTGTATGTGGGATTGCATTACATTAGGTATAATTATGATTTGATTATTGTCTTCATTTGGAAATTAGACATAACGTTAGTAGATATCATTAAGTGTCAAGTCTGAGAAGGGATTAAGTTGTGATACCTACTCTTGGCTGTTGACTTGATATCTGGTGTCAACTACAATTCAAGTTTCTGAGTACATCTGTGAAGGATTTTTCTTTATTGAATACTTGAACAGGAAAGACCCAGCTTAAACCTGGGCCACATTTTCTTGTGGCAGCCTATGTAAAGGGCAAAGAAGAAGAAAGGTTTTTGGATTTTTTTTTTGCCTGCTTGTTCTCATACCAGCTGACAAGTTAATACTTTTACTATTATTATAGCTTAATTCATCAGGATTCCAAATATATTGAATATCATTTAAGAAATGTATCCTTATGTACCAAATATTGGATTCTTGTAATTTCATTAGGAGACAGCCATTTTTAGACTAGCCATACTACAGCATTTAACTCTAATAAATCACACACACACACACACACACACACACACACACACACACACACACACACACCTTGCTCCCCTATCCCTGTCTCCTGCCTGTCCCCTCATAGGCGATGAGATGTAAAGCTCCTTCCCCCTTGGCCTTGATCAAATATGGGGAACAGACAGCCATGAGATGGGTCCTCTGAAATCAGGAGCCTCAATAAATCTTTCCTACACAAACACACACACACACACACACACACACACACACACACACACACGAATGAATGACGAAATAAGGCTGAGATGGTAGAAAAGAGCTAGAATGATTCTTCTATATGAGGAAGTGGGTTTTCCATAGAGTTGGATATGTGGGTAGAGTAGAGGAGGGCCTCCTGCAGTTAGGGTACAGTTGGACAAAGAGTATGTCTAGAGATATAGGGATAAAAGGACTAGGTGGACCCTTCATTTTGACCCTCCATTCTAGGCAATGGAGTTGAGGCAATGACCATCCGCCAGTAGGTTGATACAGACCTTTGGGTGATACTGAAGATATCACAATAGACTTGGATTTACCCTTCAAGATTTGCTGCCCACAATATACTTCTTTATCTTATGTTATTTTCATACACTACATATATCTCTCCCTTGCAGACATACCATGGCTCACATATGTGTAGTGTACTTAGGTATCCAGTGGATATATGCTTCATCTTATACTTTCATGATATGGCATTCCTGGGCCTTGATGGAAGGACTCTCCTACACTGCTACATGGCTTTCCTTAACCACGGAGGAAGATACTACAGTACATTTACTAGCGCATTCCTTATGACTCTACAGCCCAAACCACATGGCTGGCACTGCTAAGTTCATCTTCCTCCTTGGCATGAAACCTGACCTTCTCTTTTAATTATATGTGCATATGCTTTGATTTGCCACTACTTGAGAAGAAAATTATTTAAGCCAGTTTCTTTCACACATTGATATATTAGTTTGATGTGGTCTTTCCTTGAGGGTATCACTTCTTCATTAACATTAGACTTCTCACTATCTTTTTCTGCAGGAGCTTTGGTTTCAACATCAAATTTCTTGGCACCTTATTTTTGCTTTGAACTTTATACTCTGTATTTCTCTTAGTCTTGCTTGCTCTTCTTCGTCATAGGGCTACATTAGAGTGATTACTAATAGACAAGTACAGATTCAAGAGTAGTTTTCTTGAAATATTTTCAGCTAAGAAAAGTTTGTCTTAGGCAAATTTGTAGGTCAAGGACAAGTAGCCACATTCTCTGCCAAAATATTACAGAATGGTCTCTAGGACCATTGCTAATATTATTTGTTTCTAATGTGTCTTGAATTGTGTCTTCAAGTCCACATAGCTCTTAACACTTTTGTCTTCTAAGCTGCTACTGGGGTGTCCTGTTAAGTAACACTTATAATGTTCCAACACTTTTCCACTATAGTAGTATCAGGGAGCTTACACCTTGATCCACAAGCATGAGACAAAGAAAACACATTTACTATCTTATAATAAAATTCTGTGCACCTTTATTTGGTGTTTATCGTTCTAGAATTGTAATATATACTTAGTGTTTTATCTTTTGATAAGTGTTAATTGACCTTTATTAACTCTTTGAGTAATTTCGGTTTGACACTCATTTTATTACATATTAGAATATAAACCTTTGAAGTAAGCAAGTGTGAAAACTATAGGACATGTAAACTAGTTTAGATACATAATTTATTAAAAAATCAAACAGATTTATTGAAAACTAATTTAAATAGTTGATATATTGTAAATTAACCATGACAATACGGGCATATTTTAGGCCTTAAACAATAAAAACAAAAAAGATGAAAAAAAATATTGTTCTCCTAAATTGAAGGCCTTCATTTATATTCTGCTTAACATCTAAACATGTATACTATTAACACATTGCCCAGCTGCTTATTGAGTTAACATTTTATTTCAAAATAAAGAATGAAGACCCTATATCACAGTCTCTTACTGTAAAAGAAAATATATATTGTCATGAAAGTGTATGTGTAAAAAAACTCAGAATATATAAACTTGACTGTATGTTGTTGTTGCAGTGACTTAATAATTTTATGTGATGAATACACTTATTATACTTCTTCAGAAACACACAGAGAATATGAATATACTTTTAGCAGTTACTCAGTGTTGGTGGGAATGCAACATGGTGCAGCTACTATGCAATGAGCAGTTTTCTCCTAAGGCTACAAGTGTATCTATCATATAACCCATTATGCTATACCCAGCTATATTTATAATGATTCTATATCATTTTACAGATATGCTTTCTAATAAATATTTATTGCCACTTTGGTCACCATAACTAGGAAATTAAAGCAGCCTAGATGTCCTTTGATTGATGAGCTTATAATAAAATACGATACATATACACAATATATTATTATGCAGCTATTTTCAGGTAAATTGACAGAGCTGGAAATGAAAATTCTTAGTAAGAAAACCCAGATAGATATAGATAAACATTGAATGTTCCTTCTCATACACAACAATGCTAGCTTTTACTCCTTGGACATTTTAAATTATGTTTAAATTGTTTTTATGTGAGAGTACCCATAGATATAAAAAAAACTCATAAAGAAACAATGAAGTAAGAGTTCAGTGGAAGGAGCTAAAATGCAGTGATATGAAGGAGGAAAAGTATACAAGAGAATAATAGGAAAAGTATGGCAGATCAGAGTGGAGACTATGGGAAAGGATAGCTCAAACTTTAAAAAATATATGAAAACCTATACTGTAGAATCATATATATATATATATATGTGTGTGTGTGTGTGTGTGTGTGTGTGTGTGTGTGTGTGTAGAGAGAGAGAGAGAGAGAGAGAGAGAGAGAGAGAGTTTAAATGTAATCTATAATGTGATGATTCTGCCTATTCCAGACAACATGTGCTGTCAAACAAATATCCAATGCTAGATATAGGGTATCACCTGTGGTTAATGTTGACCCAACCTTAATGAATGAGACATAAATCATTTAATAGGTTTGAAAACTACCTCGGGGATTTTAACAGTATTTCTTGCTTTCCATTCAACTGATACAGATCCATAAAATAATGTGGATCATAGCCATAAAACAAAAGGTATTCAACAGAAGATAATACCCAAAACATTTCAGTTAAATAATAAGCAAATGAGCTGAATATGCGTATTCAAAATTACATATATAAATGATGAATAAATTTTTCACAAATGGTTCAATGTCATTCTAACAATCAATGAAATATTTATAAGTCTTCTTGACACATTACCTGAGTCACAATGCCACCATCAGGTTAATCAAAAGTAAGAAATGGCAGTTAATTTACAAAGAACATTGATCTTTTGAAAACTATTTTTGGGTAAGATGCTACATTGATTATGAAATCAATATGAGGTTCCATAGAAGCTATAAGGATAAGTACCATTTTGTAACACTACATCTTTAATGAGTCTAAATCTATATGAATAGAAGTAAATATTTATGAATTGTGTATGCACTTTTATCCAATACACCAATACCAACAACTATCCAGATAAAAATGAATTTTAAACAAGACTCTGTAGATATACGTATAAATAGAAAAAATTTCAGGGAGATACAAAAGAATTGAATCTCACCATAAAAATCATTTATTGTCATTTGGGGAAACATTAATTAAACTGGACATTATTTTGATAACTGAAAATAGGTACAGAATGACAAATGCCATATTTTCTCATGTACATGTGAAAGGCAAAGATGATTCCACAGTAGAGAATCTAATACTGTATGCATATATACAAAGATACATGTGTGGTTCTCTTTTACATAACACACATACACAGACACACACTTTGTCCCTGATTTTGTAACATGAGAAAAGAAACTGATAATAGAATTGAGGCAATTTGTCAAACATACATAAATACAGAAAAATGTAGTACAAGAGGAAATCTATTTGGCATTATGGTATCCACTGAATTCAGAAGGAGTAAAGAAATGATGGTCAGACATTCAGACATTCCAGCAATCTTGTTACAATATTTTAATTATAGTATCAACCAAAGAAGATAACATATTTATAAAAGGGAAGCCATCCTGCCTATGAGTTTCCTCAAGGCTTCTTTCATATCTTTGTTTCTCAAGCTGTAGATGAAAGGGTTCAACATCTGAGTCATCACAGTATACATCACTGATGCCGCTGCTGTCATCCTGGGAGAGTCAGTTACTGCCGAGCTAATGCACACACCTAAGCCTGTCCCATAGAACAAAGAAACGACTGACAGATGAGATCCACAGGTAGAAAAGGCTTTATATCTTCCTTGCACAGATGGTATTTTCAAAACAGAGGAGAAAACTTCAGTATAAGAGAAAATGATTCCAGAAAAAGTAATACCACCAAATGTCAAACCTGCAATGTATATCAGTATATTGTTGATGAATGTGTCAGAACAGGCCACTTTGATGATTTGTGTAATTTCACAAAAGAAGTGAGGAATTGCAATGTCTTTGCAGAAGGACAGCCTCAGCACCATGAGACTGAGAAGTAATGCATTTACAATGCTACTGAACAAGGAGAATAGGATGAGTTGACTACACAGATGCCAATTCATGATGACTGTGTACCTCAAGGGGTAACATATAGCCACATAGCGGTCATATGCCATTGCTGCAAGAAGGCAACACTCTAAACTAGCAAAAAGCATGGTAAAGCAAGCCTGAGTGAGGCATCCTGCAAAGGTTATGCTTAGATTCTGTTCTTGGATGTTCACCAGCATCTTTGGAATTATTGTAGTGCTTGTACAGATATCAGTCAAGGAGAGATTAGAGATAAAGAAGTACATGGGAGTATGGAGGTGGGAATATGAATGTATGGCCAAGATTATAAGCAGATTTCCAATCACTGTTACCAGGTAAATAAACAAAAATAGTCCAAACATGGCAAGCTGTAATTCTGGGTCATTTGAGAGGCCCAAGAGGAGAAAGTGAGCAGCAGCTGTTTGGTTTGTGAGTCCCATGGTTTTAATATTCTGAAAAAATAACAGGAGTGATTGTATAGAAAAAAAATGATCACCAACCTACAATTTAATACATGATTGATGTAGTAAACATTACTTTTCCTCTTTGTCTTGTCACCTCCACTCTCCATCCATATGTGTTTGTTCCTACTTGTTTCTCTCTCTCTTTCTATCCTTGATGCTCATTTCTATCTCTTAATTTCCCCTCCTTCCACTCATCTGGTATATTATTTCATTGTTTTAATATTGTTTACTACATACCTTCTTGTATAGCACATTATTCTAATGAGTAAGAGTAAATGGTACATTGTGTGTAGATGTTTAACTGAAAAAATTATAAGCCAAAAGGAAATTTACACTCAATGTAACTATCAGAATTAACATAAAATTAGACTTCAATTTACACACATGTGAGCCAAATTGTAATTAATTTGTAAATAAAAAATATATATTTTGAGCTCTTTGAGCTACACCAGCGTATTTATTAATAATACTGCAGAACACCTTAAATATTAGCTATGAATTAAATGAGACATAGAAGGATAATATCTGTTTTTAAAAATAAAGGTTAATACCTAAGACACCTTTAACACTTGCATCATAGTTCAGCTTTGCCTTTGCTATGCCAAATTATGCATTCTTTTTATCCTTTTCATGTCCTTACTTCACAACCACTGGAATGACTACTATTAAAGCACTGATGCCTGTGCAAAATATTAAAGTCAAAGCACTAAGTCAAAACCCTTCAGCATGCTTGGGTGTCATCATGAATGAATTAACCCAATTCTTTCCCTAATCTAAAACACGCTTCACAAGAAACACATCTAAGAAAGAACACACCTGTTTTACAGAGCGGACGGGATGGTGCTTGAGTCCAGAGGCAGCTGGTACTAGCTACATAGCTGAACAAGACTATTGTATGGTGATCTCGTGTTTATATTTACAGACTCTGTAGCCCCTGGGGTTTAACAATAAAAACATATTCGTTAATCAAATCATTTACTATCATGTGATTACAGGGCAGCACAAATCCTTAAGGAGAAGACCTGCCTGATGGAAAATTTGCTTTAGGTGATTAACTCAGGCAGAGAGCCAGATAAGACCCCTGTTCTTCTGCGCTATGATTTTTGTGTTCACATTAATTAGAATAATGTGAACTTCAGTGTCTCCTGCCTTAATTCTTATACATATTTTGACAACCATGTGAAAATTTTGATGATGGATTTTAACTTATAAATATAGTATATATACATATATATATATATATATATATATATATATATATATATATAGAGAGAGAGAGAGAGAGAGAGAGAGAAAGAAATGTATTCCAGATATGTGACTATGATCATATCATTACTGAATGATGCAAATGCTATAATTAGGTTAATATAGTAGTAACTTATATGACTCAGAAAATTAATTTTTAAAAATTTTGGTTTTTTTCAATAAAATAGTATACACTACATAATTAAATACATTTGATAATTCATTCTTGTTTTTGGGTTTCTGAATATATTTACCATGAATACTACACACACACACATACATATATAGTACATACATATTTATTTATATAGTAAAGGTCAACATCAGTTCATCATGAAAGTCATGACAAAAATGTAGTTTAGGAAGGTGGTATATTAGCATAAAATGAGACAAGCACATGTACAATACCATGTTAAATAGTATATTCTTGAAAATCGTTTTTGTGTCACCAAGGAAAAGCTAAATGAGTTGACTCTCAACCTAAAATATCCACTAGCTTCAGTTACACATATTGCACAAACTATAAGTAATCCAGAAAAAAAATCAACAAACGAACTTCAGGTTTAAATGACTCTATATTTTAAACTGACTTAACAGTCCTACCCTCATAACACACATTATTCTCAGTCTTTTAATAGCACTTTCTCCTAAACTTACCATTGAGTTAGAAAATTAAGCAAATATAAAACTTAAAGTAGCATATTTAACTGTTATATGTAACAGCTGAACTGTGAAAAAAGGAATCAAAAGAGAAATGGTAGGAAATGTACAAATTTACAATGAGTCATATGGTGTCGTTCTGTATATCCCAAAGCCAATGGTCTTGAGCACAGTGCCAGGAGTATACATTTATTTCTCTTGCAGAAATTCGAGCACTGTAGGCTGCCAGGCAAAAAACGGTGAAGTGCTGTGTTTCATATTCCACTTCCATCAGGAATAGGTAGAGTGCAGAGAGTGAGGTCCATGCACAAGACTCCCAATCTCACCCTGGTGTGTGGAAAAGAGTTTCCCACTATGCTCCAATGAGCTCTTTTTAATGGTGTTGCTGATACCATTTGGCAGAGAAACTCAGGGTTTCCAAAGCAGGTGGTGATACTGTAGTGTTACAGCACATTGGTTAAGCTGCTGTGTGAATCCCAGAGGATATGTGTGAACACCCATGCCTGGTCAGTTCACTGTTGGAACACAGGTCCAGCGCCTGCTCTGCCAGCACTCAGCAGTTTGTCTCAGCAGCTCTCAGCAGCCAAGCACTGAGCTCATGGTAGTATGTTGGGCTTCAAGGCCCTGATTCTCAAACCAGCCTGGCTGGCTAAAGTGAGACGAAAATGGGAGATGTTTTTACTCCCTGGCTGTTTTATTTCAGATGACAGAAGTGAATTGAGTCCATGCATGAGGGTTGTGAATATTTCTCTTGGCCACACAGTGTGCTTTTTGGAGCACCCCATCCCAAAATGAGGAGATTCTTTTGTTGGTGAGTCTTTTGCCATGTATTTTTAGAGGGTACATATATCCCATATCAGAGAGTCTTTTCTCTGTGTTGAAGTATTTCCAAGTATAGATAAAGATAGGAAGTGGTGCTGGTGTAGCTTAGCTTTCTTGAGCCACTTGTCTTGAGGGATTGGTCCATCCCACCCACCACAAGCCTGTCCACAGTTTTAAGAAGCTGGCAGCTGTCCCAATGAGATTTACTTGGCCATTTCATTACCAATTTTTATGCTGTTGTTTGTTTTTTGTTTGTTTTGTTTTCTTTGTTTGTTTGTTTTTCTGACAGACTGAAAGACCATTGTCTATGCCCAGGTTGGGATGTCAGGGTCCGGGAAAAGGGTACAGGAACTTTAAGCCAATATTGAGGAGTGCCCTGCCTTCAGTTGCTCTGAAAACCATATTCAGTCCCACTAGAAGGTGCAGACCAAAAACAAAGTAGGAGAAATACGTAGAACTGCCTCCCTCCGAGTGTGAAGAAGACCAGGGCACGTTTTGTATCTCCTGCTACCCCTGCTGTGGATCGCATTGCTAGTTGTACGTGTTTCTCTGACAGAAGTCCAAGCGCCATTGGCTTCCAGGCAGAGATGGGTAAAGTGCCAAGTCAAAGGTTCCACTTTTCCCAGGAAAGTCAGTCTCCAGGTGGGACAGAGATAAAACACGGGGAACGGGATCCATACATCTGTGGGAGAAAAGATTTTCTCAGCAACAAGTATTGTAGCTCTTTTAAAACAGCTGCTCTAGCAGCAAACGTTTATAGCTCTTTTTGTAAAGCTGCATTAGTGGCAGATGGCAAGATGAACACACACACCTGGTCCAGTAACAGCTGGAATGCCGATTCTGGAGCTCAGGGCTCCAATACTCGAGAGCCAGGTGGCAAAAGACCTCAGAGCCTGACTTGGAGGAATCAGACAGCTGCTTTGTCTGACACATGAACAGCCAGCCACATGTCTTCCACAGAGGGGGCACTGGAGCAGGTGGCAGCAATCCATGCTGACTTGTCAATGAAGAGATGAAGCTCCCTATGTCCAGCACCACGGTCCCACAGATCGACACTGAGCTGGAGATGGTTCAGCAAGCTTCAGTGGCAGCAGAAGCAGTTCTGTCATCTGACCTGCAGTCAAGCCCGGAGGTTCAATGTTGAATTCCTCAGAGAAGAGGGGAGCCCCTCCTGACCCGGAGTAAATGAAGGGTCTCATATGATTTTTGATGAAGTAGATGGTGCTGGCCTCATTTATTTTATGTAAAACAGAGACTTATAATAAATCTTGGGCAGTGGGAGGGTTTTTTGTTTTGTTTTGAATTGTTTTTGTTTTCGTTTGGTTTGGTTTTTTTTTGTTTTGTTTTTTGTTTTGTTTTGTTTTGTTTTTTGAGGACGAACGTCTTTGATTCATTGGGGCTAGGGGTGCCAAGGACACTTCATTCACCTGCATCAGTCCTACCATAAGAAAGAGAATGTAGTACTTAATTATCTTATGGGCAGCAGGGCCTGTACCTGGGGAACTCCAGGTACAGTTAGAGGTATGAAAAAAAGCCATTGGTGAAAGCTAAGATAGCAAGACATCTCATTAGTATGGGGGAGGGGATTTTCGGGAATGCTCAGGTGTACACTGAAATGGTTTCTTATCAGGAATGGGTTGGGCCTATAATCTCCCTGAGGGCTATGGGACACTCCATAGAGGATCTGGGGATTCCACAGGTCAGGCAGAGAGGAGGGAACCAAGCTGAGGAAGGGAGTCAGTGTTTTAGAACCAAGCTTTCCAGTAATGCCAGACTGACATTAACAACAGGGTTCAACAATATGATTCTGAACAAATATTTTATAATAAAAAATGCAAGAAAAGAATGTAATTCATTGAATATAATGGAAGTGAAGTTATAAAAGAGAATAATCTAATGATGTAGCTTCATATTTTAGAAAAACAGAATAAAGCCACTCTTAAGCTTGAAAACCACAAACATACGTGCCAAATTATAGTTACATTTTCCCCCACCAATCAGGAATTAAGAATAGGGGCACTCTTTATATGGTTGATTTATGTCAACCTATGCAGAATATGAGTTTTACAGTACAACCAATCAAACCATTTCTTCTTCTGTGGCTAGGAGCAGTAATTATGTTTTTGGGAACAAAAGATGAATAATAGAAGCTGTGATTAGGAAAAATCATTATGTTTTAGGGAATAAAATATGAATAATGGAAGATGATCAGGTATTAGGAAGTCCTCAGCCTTTCCAGGGCATGAGAACCTGAACTTAGATTCACTGTATGAATAAAATGGAGTCTGTAAACAAAATGGCAGTACTCAGGAGAAGTGTCTTTTGCTTCTTCCCAACACTACGAACCCATAGGCTATTCCTACCAGGAAAGCAAATAGGCTAACTGCAGATCTTCACATTTCTCTCCACTCATCCAAGTCCATTCTCCCAGTTTTATTCTCAGTTCTGTAGCAGTTCTTCTTCTGTGATCTCTTTTCTCTCTGTCTCTGTCTCTGTCTCTGTCTGTCAGTCTGTCTGTCTGTCTGTCTGTCTGTCTGTCTGTCTGTCTCTCTCTCTCTCTCTCTCTCTCTCTCTCTCTCTCTCTCTCTCTCTCTCTCCCTCGCTCTCCCTCTCGCTCTCTCTGTCTGTCTCTGTCATCTTTCCCTGGGGGACTACCTAAGCAGGATATTCTGTCAAACATCTTGTTCTCCTGCCTCTTGTAGCCAATTGCCCCTCACCTTCTATTCCTAAATGTTAGGTTCCTATACCCAGAAATACATTTTACCTGGAACTCCCATTGTCTACACCTGTCAGTTCCCCAGTAGATTTTCCTACAAGGCAATACACAGACTCCATACTCTCTAAAAAACAAAACAAAACAAAACAAAACAAAAAAAACAGAAAGAAATAGAAACCAAGGAACAAAATATCCAGCCACGAAATACAATAACAGATATCAACACCTAAAAATATAATGTTCCATACCCCAGAATACCAGATGCCAGCAGAAAAACACAAGCATGAAAAATAACATCCAGTATAGTATTTCTTCACTATAGCCCAGCAACCATACCACAGCAATCTTTGTATATTCCAGCTTAACTGAAGCACAAGAAAAAGATCTTAAAACAGTTTCTTATGAGTATGATAGAGGTTCTTAAAGAGGAAATGAGTAAATACTTTTTTAAAAATCTATGAAAACACAAACAGTGGATGAAATGAAATGAATGTTTAAGACTTGAAAGTGGAAATACAATCAATAAAGAAACCCAGACTAAGCAAAATATAGAAACAAAACATTTACAAAATTGAATAGTAACCACAGAGACAAGATTTGCAAACAGAGTACAAGAGATGGATGTGATAATCTTAGCTATTAAGGACATAATAGCTGAAATAAATACTAGAGACTTGATAAAGAAACTGTGGTACATTTACACAATGGAATATTACACAGCTATTAAAAATAAGGAAACCTTAAATTTTTCAGGCATACCAATGCATCTAGAAATGATCATGCTGAATGAGATAATCGAGACCCATAGACACACATGATATACACTCACTTATAAGTGGATATTAGCCCAAAGCAGATGTCCTCTTAGAGTCTCCACTCAGTGAGGGATTGGTGCCTATGCTGGGAATCACTGCTATACTCTAGGTGAGAGTGGTATGGAAGAATGGGGGCATAGAAGGCCCCAGAAGGTTCAGGTGTCCTACAAGAGGACAATGAAAGCTTGTGGAACTGGACCCAGATGGGGCCTGCACAAATTGATGCACCAACCAAGGAAAATGCATGCAGCAAACATAGACTCTTTATTCAGATCTAGCCAATGGACAGCTCATTCTCAACCGTTGTGAGGAGAGTAGTGACTGCTTCTGACGTAAACTCTATTGCCTCCAACTTGATCACTTCCTTTTTTTTTTTTTTTTTTTTTTTTTTTTTTTGGAAGGCCCGGTGACATACAGATGAAAAGGAAACAGACTATCCTGATGAGACATGAGAGGCCATGGTCATGTGGTGGGGGAAGTGGTCCCCTTCTGTCAGAGGTATAAGGGAGTGGTTGAGACAAAATGGCTGCTCTTTCTTCCAATATAGTGACTCAGTGAATTGAACTTGGCTGTTCATATATTTTGCTTTGATTTTTCTCCCTTGAAATTGGAATTGGCATTGGTTCATCCAATCAAAGCACATAGTTGTGAAGCCCAGTCCCAAAGGATACATGTACAATACAACTCCTATACCTAAGCTTCAGGGATTATTGTTGAAGAAGGGACAGAAATATAGTAATAAACAAAAGAACAGTTTCTTTTTGACAACACCTGGTTTTAGTTCCCAGAACCTGTAGGACAACTCACTGTTGTTTATCATTCCAGTTCCAGGAGATCCAGTATCCTCTTTTGGCCTCCATATGAACAAACCTCACACACAGTAGGCAGACATGCAGATAAAATATTCATATACATGAAATAATCATTTAAAAATAAAATAGTAAATGAATATAGAAATATAAAGAGTAAAAGAAAAACCTCTTTTCAAGTCAAACTTAGTTTTTCATTTCAAAAATATATTATAGGGCCTAGAAAGATGGTTTAAAACTTAAGAGTAATTACTACGCTCATAGAGGATCTGGTCCAAGTTTGGTTCCCACCAAAAATGTACAATGGCTTACAACTGCCTCACTACAGCTCCAGGGAATACAATACCCTTTTCTTGCCACTTCAGATACCTACTCTCATGTACACATAGCAATATACAACAGACACATACACATAATTAAAAATAATTTGCTACACCTGGACACAGACAACAGAGGTAAGCAGGCAGATCTGTGTAATTTTTAGGACACAGAGTTCTACAGTAGGATTCTAGGAAAGCCAGCCTAAAAACAAAACAAAACAAAAAATTAGCTGGACATTGTGACACTGGCCTTTAATCCTAGAACTTGGAGGGCAGAGGCAAGGATATCTCTGTGAGTTGGAGGCCAGCCTGTTCAACAAAGTCCAGGACAGCCAAGGATACAGAGAGAAACACTGTTTTCAAAAACAACAAAAAACTCCAAAACAAACAAACACACACACACACACACACACACACACACACACACACACAAAACAGAATGAGAGAGAGAGAGACAGACATAGACAGAGACAGAGACAGAGAAAGAGAGAAACTGAGAAAGAGAGAGAATTATTTTTTCTCTGTGATAGAAAATGTTTTCATTAGGGTGTGTAAATGATTAATGTCCTAACTATTAGGGACAGAACATAGATCTGAAAGTAATTTTGCAAGTTTATATAGAAAAAAATAGAATAAAAATATTTAATTTGAGCTACAAAATGTTGGCAAATACCATAATCCCAGCTTTAAGGAGGCAGAGGCAGACACATCTCTGAGTTGAAGTCATCCTGGTCTATAAAGTGATTCCAGGACTTCTAAGGCTAATAGAGAAACCCTGTCTCAAAAAATTAAATTCAATAAATATATAAATACATAAATTACTAAATATAAAAGAATTAATTTTTTCCTGAGAACTATCACTTATGTAGTACGGTATATAAAGGATTAATCACGTAATTATTAGGGTGAGAAGATAGATCTGTATGTAAGTGTAGCAATTTATATTAGAATAAAGTGTTTGTTTCCAGCTGTGCAGTGGTAGCACACACTTTTTGTAAAAGGATCAGCCAGCATTCAGAGGCAGGCTGATTTCTGAGATGAGGCCAGCCTAGCCTACAGAGTGAGTTTTAGAACAAGTGTCAAATAGAAAGTGTGTCAAACAAAACCCAAATATGTGCATAAATCTCAGGAGGATTAAAGGGCAATAAACCAAGAGGCACATGAGTGGTAATTATACAAGCATGATTTACAGGAAGACATGACATTTCTGTCTTAAAATTAGCAAATTCTGTTTAATACCTAGGCATTGTTTTAACCTCATATCCATTTCAGTTATTTCTACAAAACACATAGTACTGTGATGGAACTCACTAGACATCCCAGGCTGGGGGTAAACTCACAGAGCTCCTAATGCCCCTGCCTCCCCAGTGCTGAGATTAAAGCCTTTTAAAACCACCACACCTAGCTTTCTTAAGACAGGGTTGCTCTGTGTACCAGAGCCCATCCTGTCCTGGAATTACTTTGTAGACCAGACTGGCCCGGAACGTATACAAATCTGCCTGTCTCTGCATCCTGAACTGCTGGTATTAAGGGTGTGCCCCATGATGCCTGGCTTACTTAAGATAGGGTTACTCTTCACAACAGAGCCCTAGCTGTCCTGGACTCACTTTGGAGATCAGGGTGGTCTTGAACTCCCAGAGATCTGGCTGTCACTGCCTCGGGGAGTGCTGAGATTAAAGGCCTGTGCACCCATGCCGTTTCCCTGATAGTATGAACACAATTTGCGTAATCTGTGTGCTGGATTGCCTGATAATTAATGTACCTATCTCTTTTGTTATATAGAAAGGAAATTAAATGGGAAAGACACTGCTGTTTGCAACTACCCAAGCCCTGTCTGCATCTCTGTAGTGGAGTCTTTAAGGACAAACTCTACAACCATGGAGGGACCTTCAGGAACCTCAGTTCCAGGGCAGCTTTTGATCCTGAGTACATAATTCACAGTAATTGTGGAATGTTCATCATTGTTTTTTCTCTTTATATTTGCTTCCTTAACTTAGTGCTCAGATGTACTTTCAAATAATGTGAGGTCAAAAAACTGTAACTTAATGTGTTGTAAGAAGCTGTTCACTACTTGCTAATACTAGTGGGTAGAACTGTAGGCTGTAATTCATCAGGCCACGATGATCTATGAGATGTATATCTGGATGGTTTTTTGTCCCTCTATGGACAGATAGCGTTCTTGCCCAAACTGGATTGGAAGGCGTCTGCACTAGAAATGCCTGTGTGCCACTGAGGGTAGATTTGGAACATCAGTGACCATGAGAAAGAAAAGCTGAGAGGGTCACCCTTAAAGGAAATGGAGTAAATCTGTTTGTAACTGGCTTGGTAGACACAGACATGTTCAGTTTTTAATCCTTCCTAGTCATTTGACCTAGATGGCTTAGAAGCCTGGTAACTAGAACCTACATTATAGCAGCCTTGGTGCCTTGGTAAATATTCAAAATATGTTGCCTCACCCTACATATTTTTGGGTTCAAATACTTGGTTGTTAGAAATTTTCACAAATAACTTTAGTCCAAATCTTGATCAGAGGGCTCTTTCTTCTGAGAAAATGCAGGATAAAACATCCTGGAACTGAAAAAAAATCTATATAACTAGTAGTATACATGATCCTGTGCTGTTTACACTTCTCTTAGTTTTCAAGGGGAAGACTCAGAAGAAGTATGATACCCCAGAAACTACAAAGGAAGAGAGAAGTTTTGGAAGGCAAGAGAAAGTTCAAGGACCAAATCAAGGCCTGACTTGGGAAAAATGCCAGAAATCCTTTGAGGTTGACCAGTTGATTGTGTCTTAAAAACTTCTAACCTTGGGACTATCACCAAGAAAAGGAAAGACCAAAAGAACCTGGAGAAAGCCTAGCAGCTCTGTGCTTCAGAGGATGCAAGTGGAGAAGGTGCAGGGAATCTCTCATGTCCTTTGTATCTTAGGAACTCTGTAAACAGAATTTCAGTGGAAATGCGGAATGAAACCCGTCTCCAACCACCCATATTTGGAAAAGGAACAAGGGTTCCTCAGAAGCCACTCTCTTTCTATAGTCCAGAGGGAACAATGCCAGTGTCTCTTCAGCTGTCACCATCTTATGATAGACCAGCAGTCACCACCGCAGACATCTGGAGACAGGGCAGGAAGATGAACAGAGTCAGGAAGAGACTGAATGAGGCTTTGGAGGATCCACCAGTATGTTTTTGTCCCAGCACCATGTAATTGTTTTCAGTACTGTTGCTCTGCTGTACATGTCGGGAGATCAGGGATGCAGATACCTTTGGAAGATACTTTATTGTTTCCAATTGACTTATCTACTCTAAGATTGTTCTTGTGGTTTTCCATGGGAAGTTGAGAATGGTTCTATCAAGGTCTATAAACAATTGTGTTGCTATTTTGATGGGAACTGCATTGAATCTGTAGCTTGTTTTCAGGAAATTGTCCATTTTTACTACATTAATCCTACTGATCCCTGAGCATGGAGGATCTTCTCATGTACTGACATACTCTTCAGTTTCTTTCTTCAGAGACTTGAAGTCTTTCCCTTGTTTGGTTAGAGTTAAACCACGACACTTTATGTCTTTTTTTTTCTGGCTGTTGTAAAGGGTGTTATTTCCCTAATTTCTTTCTCAGCCCATTTGTCTATTGTACACATGAGAGTTACTTTCTTATTTTTAGTGAATTTTGTATCCAGCTGTTCAATTATATCCCAAAAAAAGAACATCCAGCACTATTTAAAGGAGGAGAACATTTCTTTACATGTTTATTGATGTTGGTGCTATCCTCTTTTGTGTAAGAACTTATAAATTTGCTACACATTCTCCAAATCATTTCTCTTCCTCTTCGTCAATGTGTTCTATTGGATGTATGAAATCTGAAGCACTCCTCACAAACTGTGGTTTTCTGCCATTGTTTAAATCTAGATGGATTAAATATTAAAAAACTATTATAATTAATGTGTTATACATATTATAACTTTCCCTATCTATTTTTAAGTTGTGGTGCCAAAAGAAAATATTTTCTCATAACTGTAAAGTTCCCAATCTTCTGTTATTAAATTAAATCTAGTGATTATTTAAAACCAAAATTCCAAGAAAGAAAGTATTAAGTGTTGAGCTGAAGACAAGCTTGGGAAGTAGAATACAATAAAATATTCCAAATTAATGAGTGAAGGATTGCAGGCTGAAACTCCAGATAGACCAATACAGCATGAACAAAATCATTGGCAGGCAAACCCCAAAGCTACTACAGATGGAAATGCAGTCAGCAGTTTCATTGGGCTGTATGTTGTACACTTGGCAATTCTAAGACTAATGTGAGATAGCATCAACTCAGCACTGACAGGTGAGCTTGGGTGTTTGTTCTTTGTGCCATTGTAGATAGTGTTTGAAGACTCTAGTCACCCACACTGGCTGCGAAGGACTAGAGTTTTCTGGGTTTTGTTTTGTCTTTATTTTCCATTGAAGCCATGTTTCCTTTACTGATTGCAGGAAAATTACACATTCAGAAAACAAAAGTAGAAAGCAGCTAAGATTTATATCTTTTCTATCTAGGATTTAAAAGTACTAATGGCTGTGGAATGTGTTTGTGTATGTTTGTGCGAGTGTGTGTGTGTGTGTGTGTGTGTGTGTGTGTGTGTGTGTGTGTGTGTGTGTTGCAACAGCCTCTCTCAGCTCTCTTTTTCTTGGAACTCACTGGGTAGATCAGGGAGGTCTCAGTCTCAGAGATCTACCTGCCACAGCTTCCTGAGTGCTGGGATTGCAGTTGTGTGCCACCAAGCCTGGCTCTGCACAGAGAAGCAGAACAGAGACAAACACTGAGCAGCTGGGCATGGTGGTGCACAGGTGTGTGGATCTGTGTCCCATGTCAGAGATAGAGTGAAACCCTTTCTCAAAAAATAAGAAAGAAAAAATGAAAATAAAATTGGAGTTAATGTTATTTGAAGAACTCATTGGAAAAGTTTTTTTGAATTAAATTATATCAGAATTAAGATTCATAGCCTCTCCTGGTGGCCCGGGCCTTTAATCTGAGCACTGGGGAGGCAGAAGTAGGCTGATCTCTGAGTACTAAGCTAGGCAGTATGCCAAAGTGACTCCAGGACAACCAAGGCTCTACAGAGAACCATGTATTAGAAACTAAAGCCAATAAATAAATGAAGAATATTCATTTTTTCCTAAAAGGTAGCATGTTTGTATTAGGGCTTGTAAATAATCAATTTCTTATCTATTATGGTAAGAACTATGATCTATATGTATTTTTTCAAGATATATATATATATATATGGAAATAAAATAAAATAAAATATTTAATTCTACTTTTACACTGAGGAGGAAGTGTCAAGCAGATCTCTGAGTTTGATGCAAGCCTGGTCATATTTATTTTTTTTTAAGAGGGCTTTTTTTCACACATTTATTATTACTGACATTTGTATGAAAACTGAATCTTTATCATATACTAACCTGGGTTTTAAATTTCTTATCTATTCTTTTCAGTTTTATTTTATTTTTCAGCCTGGTGTTATTTATAGTGAGTTCTAGCACGATAGAGGTAAAAGAGAAAACTGCTCTGAAAAAAATATTTATCCTGAACTCAATATATATAATTTGACTTAAAAGAAATTAAATACATAATTAGTTTAAAATTAGCGCTAGTAAAATGTGGAAGAGGGGGTTTCAATTTGGAATCACAAAGTAGTCAGGTCTCTAAAGGAAAAAAGCTGGTAAGATGACTGTAAAACAAACAGGACACTTATTTGATTGGATTACAGGATATGGTCCGAGTAGTCCAGCAATGGCTGTCTCACAACTAGAAGACTGAAAATCCAGTAACTGTTAATCCCATAAGGTTGGATGACCCCACAGTACAAATAGAGACCTGGAGGATTTCTGGATAGCTAATTGTCTCCAGTCTCTGTTAGAATCCTGCTGAAGTTGGATTTTGTATTGACCCCACCAATAACATACACAAAGTGGAGGTCATGAGGGAGGTCAAGAAGGAAAAAGCAAAAGCTTCTTCCATTTCATGTGGAGTGTCAACAAAAGAGTAGCCCTTATTGCTAGTGAGTCTTCCTACTTCAAATTACCCCATAAAGGAAATGTCTTTTTGACCCAGGTGTGGTTGTCCATTCCTTAGATCTTAACACATGGGAAGCAGAGGCAGATCTCTGTGAATTGGAGGCCAGTTTGGACAACATAGTAAGTTAGAGATATGTAAGAGAGACCCTGTCTCAGAGAGAGGTAGTGACAGATGAGGAGAGAGAGAGAGAGAGAGAGAGAGAGAGAGAGAGAGAGAGAGAGAGAGAGACCTTCTTGCTTGTCCAAAAGCTTAGAATTTTAATTTAACCAAATCTTGTCATCACAGTACTTTCTTCAAAGTTATTATCACCTCATCAATGGAAGGTTCTGTGATAAACTCTGCCTCAGCCATCTCACAACAGCCAAACACTCAAAAAACAAAAGCCACCCTTAGCGTGTGCCCAGGGCTTTACAGAAGGAGATTATACAAGATAACTTAATTATGCTAATAGCAACACGCTCCGACTTAGGGTGGGGTCTTCAGATCTCTATATAAAAGCTTGAGAACTGTAAAACTTAGGCAGCTCAGAGGCCCTATGAGATGGTTACACAGTGGATCTCTTCTTCTTGTCACAACTGTTGTCCAGAGAGATCAGAAGGCACAGCATCTCTGAAGCAAAGGGCAGACCTTCCTGCAAGTTTTGGTAAGCCCAGGGATCTGGAGGTGAGTGGAAATCCTCAGTCCATGGATTTATACGTTGTCTGAGTCCAGGAATTCTCATGTAGAAGTCCTTGTGATAGTTCACATAGAGAATGCTCTTATTTCCAGTTCATTCTTGAGCCTCAAATTTTAATCTATCATAACATTAAAATTAAGATGAGTACGGTTTCCTCACTTATTTTATGATCCTTGTGAATCTAACTTTGGAAGGTGTGGAGATGCCTTATAGCATGACTTTTAGCATGGTATCTATACTTAGTGTTCACTATAGAAATCATATAATGCCACATATATGAGATATTCCACAGGAAAAATTATACTCTTGTGTTTCAAATATGTTTTTAACTATGTAGAGAATATTTTGTTAATGTATTGATTTAGGACACATTTGTTTAGTGATATTATACTTTTAATGAGCTCCTTTGCTGGAGACTCAGTTCATGAACGACTTGCCTAGCATGTACTGGATTCTAGCTCTAGCACTAACAAAGCAAATACAAAGATAATGGAAAAGACTCAGTTTTGCAGGACCTATAATGAGAGGTTGAGGCAAGAGAATTTTGAGCATGAAGTAAGTTCATCGTTAACAATCCTGATTTTCACTCCATTCAAAGAGTTAAAGGTACATTTATTATTTAGGTCCACCTGATATAATCAATTTTTTGGAATGGATTTTTGAAATTTTTTATTGAAAAATAAAATCATTCATATTACATCTCAATTGCTATCCCATCCCGTGCATCTTCCCATTCCTCCCTCCCTCCTGCTTTCACCCCATTCCCCTTCCCTATGACTGTGACTAAAGGGGACCTTCTCCCCTTGAATACGATGATAGGTTATCAAGTTTCTTTTTGGTAATCTACTAGCGTTCCTCCGAGTTCCATCGGGCTTCCCCATCAAGGGACATGGCCATATAAGGGGCACCAGAGTTCATGAGAAAGTCAGTCCCCAGCCTCCACTTAACTGTGGAGAATATTCTGTCCCTTGGCTATGTCTGGGTAGGGGTTTGATGATGACTGCACATATTGTCCTTGGTGGTGCCATAGATCGAGCAGAACCCCTGGATCCAGATCTGCCCATCATAGTGTTCTTCTTGTAGTTTTCTAGGACCATCTGGATCCATCTATTTCCCTATCTCCTATATTTCTCCCACCTTAGGATGTCCTCATCATTATCACATTTTCCTGTTAAGTGAAGACTTTCATGAGACATACCCCTTGGCCTAGTGTCCAGATATAAGTGAGTATATACTATTTGAGTCTCTCTGCTTTTGGGTTAGCTCACTCATTATGATCATTTCTAGTTCAATCCATTTGTCCACAAATTTCGGAAATTCCTTGTTTTTAATAGCTGAGTAGTATTCCATAGTGTATATGTACTACAGCTTCTTTATCCATTCTTCTACTGATGGACACTTAGGCTGTTTCCAGGTTCTGGCTATTATGAATAAGGCTGCTATGAACATGGTTGAGCATATGCCCCTATTGTGTGCTGGAGCATCTTCTGTATATATTCCAAAGAATGGAATAGCTGGGTCTTGAGGAAGCCCTATTCCTAGTTTTGTGAGACATCACCAGATAGGTTTCCAAAGTGGCTGTACTAGTTTGCATTCCCACCAGCAATGAAGGAGTGTTCCTCTTTCTCCACATCCTCGCCAGCATGTGATGTAATTTGAATTTTTTATCTTGGTCATTCTGATGGGAGTAAGATGGAATCTCAGAGTTGTTTTGATTTGTATTTCCCTTATGACTAAGGAGGTTGAGCATTTCTTTAAGTATTTCTCAGCCATTCAATATTCCTCTATTGAGAATTCTCTGTTTAATTCTGAGCCCCATTTCTCAAATGGATTATTTGATTTGGTGGTGTTTAATTTCTTGAGTTTTTTATATATTTTGGATATTAGCCCTTTGTCAGATGTAGGGTTGGTGAAGATCTTTTCCCAGTCTGTAGGCTGTCGCTTTGTTCTCTTGACAGTGTCTCCTGCCTTACAGAAGCTTCTTAGCCTCATGAGGTCCCATTTATTAATTGTTGACCTTAAGGCCCGGGCTGTTGGAGTTCTTTTTGTTCAGGAAGTTGTCTCCTGTGCTAATGTGTTCCAGGTTCTTCCCCACTCTTTCTTCTAACTGAACTAGTGTCTCTGATTTTGTGTTGAGGTCTTTGATCCACTTAGACTTGAGTTTTGTGCATGGTGACAAATATGGGTCCAATTGCATTTTTTTCACATGTAGACATCCAGTTAGACCAGCACCATTTGCTGAAGGTGCTATCCCTTTTCCACTGAATGGCTTCTTTGTCAAAAATCAAGTGACCATATTTTTGTGGGTTCATTTTTGGGTCTTCGATTCAATTCCACTGATCAACCAGCATATTGCTGTGCCAGTACCATGCTCTTTTAATTAGTGTTGCTTTAAAGTACAGCTTGAGATCAGGTATGGAGATTCCTCTGGAGGATCTTTTATTGTATAGGATTGTTTTTGCTATTCTGGCCTTTTTATTTCTCCATATGAAGTTGAGATTTGTTCTTTCAATATCTTCAAAATATTTTGTTGGTATTTTGATAGGTATTGCATTGAATCTGTAAATTGCTTTTGGTAAGATGGCCATTTTTACTATGTTAATTCTCCCGATCCACAAACAAAGAACTATTGATATATTCATCAATACAGACTTTATAGACCTTCAGAGATTGAACCGTTTTATTGATTTCCTTCATCTGGTTGTTTGTATTTTACTGAATTTTTTTCTAATGCCTCTCTATAGGTATTAGATGTCTTCCATCTGATTGGCTGTGTCTTCCTGCATTTGATTATGATTTTTTTCCTCCATTATCATCCTCATTACAAAGGATTTGAGGTCTTTTTCTTGTATTCCTATTGTGTTTGCGTTCTCTGGGTTGTTTTCTTTGGGATAGCGGGATTTGGAGACACCATATTGTTTTGGTTTTTTTTTTTTTTTTTTTTTTTTTTTTTTTTTTGCATATGCTTTTATGCTGTTCTTTAGTCATCTTGCCATCTCTGTTTTTGGCAGGTAGCTTCTGGAGTTGGGTGGAGGAGGTCTGAGGATAGATTCACTTGTTTTCTCAGGATTTCCGTAGGTGAGTAGCTCTGACACGTCAATGGTCTGGAAGGCAGGAGGTCAGCCCTGTAGTTTGGGTCCCTCACAGCCAGTGACCCCAGCTCCCCCATACACCTCTTGGGTCTCAGAGTGTATGGTGGGTCAGGCCAAAGTGTCCATAGCCTTTGAGTCCCCTTGTGGCACCAGAACACTCCAGGGACTGACGCAGGTTGGGCAGAGGGGGTCTGATGGCCACTCTACCCCCTGTCTCCCCGATATTTCCTTTGTCCTGGAGCTCTGATGCACCACTTGTCTGTGGTTCCTGGTAGCGTTTTGGGACCCAGACTGCTCACAGAGTCAAGGTTAGTGTCACGGAGTCCAAACCACACACACACTGAATCCAGTTTGTATCTCTGGACCTAAACGGGTCTCGGGGCCTAATCCACACACTTAGTCCAGTTAGCACTGAGTCCAACCAAGGTCTCGGGCCCAAACTGCACACTGGGTGTGCAGACTTCATCTAGAGTCTCTGGGCCCAGACAGCACACCAAGTCAAGACAGAGTCTCATGGCCAGGACTGCGTGCCAAGCTCAGCTAGGTTCTCTGGGCCCAAATTGCCCCCCATATTCAGCCAGGGACTCTGGGTCCGAACTGCATGCCAAGTCCAGCCAGAGTCTCAGGGCTGGGACTGCACACTGAGCTCAGCTAGAGTCTAAGAGCCAGGACTGTGCATCGAGTCCAGTTTGGGTTGTGGGACCCAAATCTTGCACTGAGTCCCCTCTCCTGCAGCAACTCCCACTGGTCACCACACCAGTTGCCTTTAATGGAGGGTTCCCAGCTGCAAACCTCAGCTGCTGTACCTGCTGCTCTGTTCTGAGAACATCTGTCCCCCTTCTGTGTGCAGGGGTAAGCAGGTTTTCTATATTTTGGTCCTTTTGAACTGTGGAGTACTCCCCCTGTAGTGGAGTGGGTAGCTTGGTGTTCCTGGTTAAGAATTCCATGCAATTTCCTTCACTGTGTACTGGAGCTTTTAAGCATGGTTCACGCTGCTCGCCCCCATCTTAGACCTCCTGGTGTTGCAATTTTCAAGTTTCTGTATTTTATTTGAATCACTGTTAAAAAACATTATGTAACACAGCCTTTCACATTCTCTTTTAGCCAAGTATTGAACTTGACCTCTTCATCTTTACTCCTAATTTCCAAGTGTAGCATTACAACCATGTACCATAATATCCACCTTCAATGTTTTATAAGTATTACTTTCAATTAATTGTTATTTAATTTAATGTCTATTTTTCCTAACATGATGGCATTGTTATTTGAAAACATAAGTTTTTTTTTAAAAATTAATTTATGTATTCTGCATGGTTCTTTATATACAGAAGCAATAATATAGGTATTAGTTACAAAAGTATATAAAATAGTCTATAAAAGAAGACAAGTTACTAGAGTGACTTACTTCATAATGAATGATAGTTCAATGATGGTTGTCTGCATAAGGAAGATTCACAAAGCCCCATTGTTGACTAATTCAGAGTGTGATACCTCAGCATTTCTAATCCAGCATTGAAAAAACTGATCTCCCTGGAAATCTACTGTCAGTTTCTACTTGAAAGTATAAAAAACCTGGTGTCTGATGAGTGGAGTATGACAGCAATGATGAACAGACTATTCAAGTGTAGATTCATAGTAAAACTGGATTTTAAATCAAGTTATACATTTTATTCAGTGATATTATTGCATACAGTTAAGTTTTTAGCAATTTGGTGACAAAGTCTCATAAATTAAAAACAAACAATGGGAAGATGACAGAGACAGTTTTCTACCCAGTCACCCAAAACTCTATAATGTTGGAGCATCTTCTTCAGTGTTCCGGTCCAATATATTTGACACACATTTTTGTGAGGCAGGAACTGTTGAGGAATTTCTTACCCTATCTTGGCAGAGTTTGGGTGTCAACTCTGTTTGCATCCAAGCTTGCACTTTTTAAGGCGGAATTCTATTTGTAGTAGAAATGAGGACAGATTAAAAGCCATCTCCATAAGTAGGTTCTTTGATGCTCATCATCCTCTTTGAGTTAGGCTGGTGTTTATAGGAGTTAACCTGTCTTATTGTCAGTGAATCTTTAAAATAATAAAAACATTTTTAAATGCCATATTATGCATGTCTCTAAGGTTTTTAAAGACCTTATTTAACTATCCTGCCTTATTTTTCTATAGAATCATATCTATCTGCCACACCTAAGATGTATATTAATGACAAGATGTGATGGAGATTGATTTACATTCAGAATTTTAGATGCACAAAGATAGGAAAGATGTTTTCTTCAAGGCTGTCAAATATAAACAGTAAAAACACTAAGAATGTAACATTTATATAATTCCTGATTGTGTCATGGTTCTTCTTGCTATAGGTAGTTTATTGTATATACATGTAATAATATAAATGTATGTGTAAAATTTAAATGTTTAATTAATAAAAAATAAAATAAAATAAAAACAATGGAACATGAATGTGAATGCCATGCACATGTACTTCACAAGAGGAGAAAATAATTGAGCCTATATATAAGAACTTACCACAGATCTTATATCTATATAAATGTTATCTTAAGCCTTCTGTATTGTAAAAGTAAGTGTAAGCAGATAAAAAACAAAATACCAAGAACAGTTTAAATTTTTTCTCCCACTGAGAAAACATTTTGACATTACTCAGCCAAATGATTGAACGGTTTATTTATGTCTAATACCTAGTGGTCAGCCCTGAAAATATATTTATAGAATCGAAGCTAAATATACTTAACAGATTTTATTTGTATATTTATTTGTATGTATATAACAGAAATATAGCTTTTCTTGTATATGTTCAGTAAAGGTGGGGCACAAGTGGAAAATTCCGCTTAGGTTCTGTAATGGCCACAGAACACATACTACATTGCACAAATGTTTTCATCCTGTCTAGATCATAGTAAATTATAAAAATATGTACACACAAGCAACAATAAAGAGATTCAATAGGTTGTTTTATGTATATTTACTTATAAATACATGGGACAATAATCATTTTAAAAAGAAAACTTCGTTTGGTCTAATTAATTGTGGTTAAAATGGGTGCGGACTTTAACGATTATTACTAGATTTTAGGCTTTTATTATATAGTTTATATTTTGTCTAAAGCCTGAATGTTTACACAAGTGATATTTACTGCCCCTCAAAGAGATATTTTAATCTCTTTAAAAGAATTGTTGACTAAAAGCAAAATACCTTGGACTAGTTTTATGTATTTGTCAATCCGGGGTTTTTGTTTGTTTGTTTTTTGTTTTGTTTTGTTTTTGCCCATCCACATATATCACATGACATCTTTGTGATTGTCCAAACCAAACAAAGCAAAATATTTAAGTGTAAATTTGGAAGACTACTTTGATTATACCAATCTAAATGCTAAGGTTATCATCAAATATTATTTAAGACCCATAGTAGAGACTTCCCAGGTTTGCTGTAACCAAAATATTTGAGGTTTCCAGAAATGTTTTTAAATCGTGCCTTGACTAATAACATTGTTATTGTTGTTGTTGTTGTTACTGTAAAAAGATAGTAAAGATATTACCATGATTGTATTTGTAGATACTTGAATCATCATATACATAGGGAATTATTTGGTTCTATTTTGTTTTGTGTTTCTCAATTATACTTTTTATTTTAAAAGTTACAAATATTTATATAAGGTATACGTCCTTTCAACACACCTCTCTTCAACTTCTCTTGAGTCCTTCCACCATTTATATAGGAAGAGAAAGAGAGAAATACTGAGAGAAATTGTCCCTCAAGTTAAGCAAAACTATTCAGACAGAAAAGATACCGAAATATTTTTAAGCAATAGAAACTTTAGCTCCATCTAATTTGGGCACCAAAGTTTTAAAACTTCTAAGAAAGAGATTAGATCCCATATCATAATATCATATACTTAGTTAATGAGGGAGCTTTAGCAGATAAGTATGATCACGTAGTCACTAATTCCACTGCAGAAGGTACATAGAGAATTACTTGGCCCTATTTTTTTTTTGTTTTGTTCAATAAAACTTTTTATTTTTAAACTTTCATGTACTTACATAAGGTATTTTTTCAACATCCACTACCTCTCTTCAAATTCTCTTTGAGTCCTCCAACCATTTCCCTTATAATTTCAGTTCTTTTTTAACTTCTTATTAATAATGTACTGAATCAAATTAATGCTCACCATTTTCACATGGTCACCCACTTGGAAATGAATAATCTACCAGTTACCCTGAGGCCAAATGAGATTCCCCATCTCTGTCAGCAGCTATCATATCTCCATATCTTCTCAACTTGGAACAAGGTTTCAGGAAGCATACATTCAACCATTCTGCCATTTTTTCCTAGCTTGATCTTGTGATGCTCTCATGCCTGCTGGTAAGCACAGCTGCTGTGACTTGATTTCCTGTCTGGAAGTTGGCATTTGATACAAGGGCATCCACATTTGTAAAAGAAATATTAACAAAGCTTAAACCACACATTGTTTCCCCACATTAATCATGGGAGACTTCAACACCTCACTTTCACTAAAGGATAGGTCAATAAAACAGAAGCTAAACCAAGAAATCATGACATTAACTGATGTCATGAATCAAATGGATCTAACATATAACTACATAATTTTTCACCCAAACACAAAAGATTATACCTTCTTCTAAGTACTGCATGGAACTGTCTCCAAAATTGAACATACAGTAGGTAAAAAAGCAAGCCTCAACAGATACAAGAAGATTAAAATAATACCTTGTATCCTGTCAGACCACCATGGACTAAAGCTGGATGTCAACAACATCAGAAATAACAAAAACTTTGCACACACATAGAAACTGAACAACTCTTTGCTCAAGGACAACTGGGTCAGGGAAGAAATAAAGAAAGAAATTAAATTCTTCCTAAAGTTCAATGAAAATGAAGGTACAACATACCCCAAATTATGTGACACATTGAAATCAGTGCTAAGAGGAATGTTGATAAAGAAATCGGAAACATCTCATACAGGCAACTTAATGACACATCTGGAAGCCCAAGAAAAAAAGAAGCATAAACACCCAAGAGGAGTAGACAGCTGGAAATAATTAAACTTACGACTGAAATCAATAAATCAGAAACAAAGAGAACAATTCAAAGAATCACCAAAACAAAGAACTGGTTCTTTAAGAAAATCAACAAGATAGAAAAATCATTAGTCAAACTAACTAAAAGGCACAGAGATACTATCCAAATCAACAAAATCAGAAATGAAAAGGGAGACATAACAAGAGACACTGAAGAAATTCGAGGAATCATTAGGTCCTACTTCAAAGGCCTATATGCCCCCAAGTTTTGATAATCTACAGGAAAGAGACAATTTTCTTGATAGATCTCACTTGACAAAGTTGAATCAAGATTAGATAAAGAAATTAAATAGTCCTATTTCTCTTACAGAAATAGAAGCAGTCACCAAAAGTCTTCCAACAAAATAATGCACAGGTCCCAATGGTTTCAACACAGAATTCTACCACAACTCAAAGAAGAGCTGATAATGATACTCTTCAAGCTACTCCACAAAATAGAAATGGGTGGAACTCCTTCTATGAGGCCACACTCATCATGATACCTAAACTTCACAAAAACCCAACAAAAAAGAGTTTTAGACCAATTTCTCTTACAAACACTAATGTAAAAATTACTCAATAAAACACTTGCAAACCTAATCCAAAAACACATAAAAGATATCATTCACTGTGATCAAGTAGGCTTCATTCCAGGCATGCAGGGATGGTTCAATATATGGAAATCCATCAGTTTAATCCACCATAAAAACAAACAGGAATAAAAAAAAACACATGATCATCTCCTTAGATTCAAAAAAATTACACAAAATCCAACACCCATTCATGTTAAAGTCTAGAAGAGTTCAGGGATACAAACCAAAACATAATAAAGACTATATACAACAAGCCTATAACCAATATCAAATTAAATGGAGAGACAATTAAGGAAATTCCACTAAAATTAGAGACTAGACAAGGCTTCCCACTCTCTCCATATCTCTTCACTATAGCTCTTGAAGTTCTAGGTGAGCAATAAGTCAACAAACGGAGATCAAGGGGATCCAAATGGGAAAAGAGGAAGTCAAATTATCTCTATTTGCAGATGATATGATAGTGTACATAAGTGACCCCCAAATTTCACCAGAGAACTCCTACATCTGATAAACACCTTTAACCAAATGGATGGATATAAAATTAACTCAAAAAAGTCAGTAGTTCTCCTGTATACAAATGACAATCATGCTGAGAAAGAAAGTAGGAAAACTACACCCTTCGAGATAGCCACAAGCAATATAAAGTATCTATGTGTAACTCTAACTAAGCAAATGAAAGACTTGTATGAAAAAATTTCAAGTATCTGAAGAAGGAAATTGAAGATGACATCAGAAGATGAAAAGATCTCCCTTGTTCCTGGTTCAGGAGAATTAATATAGTAAAAATGGCCGTCTTACCAAAAACAATTTACAGACAATCCCTATCAAATGCATACACATTTTTAAAGACCTTGAAAGATCAATTCTCAGTGTCATATGGCAAAACACTAACCCAGCATAGCTAAAACAATCCTGTACAATAAATGATCCTCCAGAGGAATCTCCATCCCTGATATCAAGCTGTACTATAGAGCAACAGTAATTAAAAAAGCGTGGTACTGGCATAGTAATAATCTGGTTGATCAATGGAATTGAATCAAAGACCCAGAAATAAATCCACACACCTATAGATACTTCGTTTTTTACAAAGAAGCCAAATCTATACAATGGAAAAAGGATAGCATCTTCAACAAATGGTGCTGGTATAACTGGATGTCTACATGTAGAAAAATGTGAGTAGATTCATATTTATCACTATGAACAAAACTCAAGTCCAAGTGGATTAAAGAACTTAAAATCAGAGACACAAAATCTTTTAGAAGAAAACATGAGGAAGAGACTGGAACTCGTTGTCACAAGAGACAACTTCCTGAACAGAACACCAACAGCTCAGGCTCTGAGTTCAAAAATTAATAAATTGGCCCTCATGAGGCTGCAAAGCATCTATAAGGCAGAAAACATTTCAACAGAACAAAGTGACAGAGTACAGACTGGGAAAAGATCTCCACCAACCCTACATCTGACAAAGGGCTAATATACAAAATATATAAATAACTCAAAAAATTAAACACCACCAATCCAAATAATTTAATTATGAAATGGGGCTCAGAACTAAACAGAAAAATCTCAACAGAGGAATATCAAATGGCTGAGAAACACTTAAAGACATGCTCAATGTCCTTAGTCATCAGAGAAATGCAAGTCAAAAGGACTCTGAGATTCCATCTTTAAATCCCATCAAAATGGCTAAGATCAAAAATTCAAGTGACAGCACATGTTAGAGAGGATACAGAGAAAGGGGAACACTCCTTCATTGCTGGTGTGAGTTCAAATTTGTACAACCACTTTGGAAATCAATATGGTGCTTTCTCAGAAAATATTGAATAGGGCTACCTCAAGACCCAGCTATTTGACTCCTTCGGATATTCCCAAAGGATACTCCACCACACAATAAGAACATTTTCTCAACTGTGTTCATAGCAGCCTTATTTGTAATGGCCAGAATCATGAAACAACCTAATTGTCCCTCAATCGAAGAATGGATAAAGGAACATTGGTACATTTACACTATGGAATACTACTCAGCTACCAAAAATAAGGAAATCTTGAAATTTGCAGGCAAATGGATGGAACTAGAAACCATCATTCTGAGTGAGTTAAGGCAGACCCAGAAATATACACAAGGTATATACTCACTTATAGTTGGACACTAGCCCAACATGGATATCTTCTGAGAGTCTTCACTTAGCAGGTGATTGAGACAGATGCTGGGACTCCAGGTAAGAGAGGTATAAGAGAACCGAGAAGTAGAAGGACCTCAAGGGTCCTGAAACACTATAAGAAGACCATCAAAGCTGGTGGATCTTGATCCAGGAGATCCTTCCCAAACTACTATACCAACCAAGGACAATACATTCAGTAAACCTAGAGCCCTATTCAGATCTAGCCACAGTTATATAGAGTGCAGGGACCATCTCTGACATGAATTCTGGTGCCCCCTCTTTGAATACTTCTTCTTGATTGGGAGGCCTGGTGGCACTCAGAGGAAGAGTAAACATGTTACATGGATAAGATCATATGGTCGGGAGGAGGTCCCTGCCTGTCACAGGCCTAGGGGAGTAGAATATGGTGAAAGAGGAAGGGAGGGGAGAACAGAAAGGTATAACTGAGGAGATAATAATGGAGATGTAAACTGAATAAATTATTTAAATAAAAACAGAAAATGAAATAAGAGTGAAGGTTCCCATGTGTCTCAATATATTAGATACATACATTCAGAATGTAATGAAAACATAAATATATAATCATTAAAGAAGCTACCTGTAGACAATTAATGAAAATTTTCAGTACATTGTGCATTATAAAAAACTGTTTCTAATATATTTTGCAAAATCAGATTAGAATAAATTATTGCAATTTAGTTGTGGATTTTTTTATATGCATACAATAATCTTGGATCAAATCCATGCAAATTACTTCCCATTTAGTCTTCCCTCCATCACTCTACCACTTTCCCATCCCTAGGGTATATACTCTTTGTTTCTTTAAAAAACCTAGTCTCCATAATGGCCTCTTGTACATGCATGAATGTAGGGTAATATAATGAAGCATTGCTACCAACTGCAATCACATCTTAAAGAGAAAACGTTGTACATGCGTACGGAGTACAGGGATGTAGTTTTGAAATTATTCCAGAGTTAAGCCTTAGGTTAACAAAGAGAAGGGCTGACATGCTATGTTTCTGGCATCTGGCATCATATTTTATTTTACATCTACTACATTTGTATCAGAATATTGAAGGCCTGCTTTGACGTCATGGTAAACTGAGATAGGGCACAGCATCAGTGACTGGCGACCAGCGCTGACTGTAGCTGCTGAATGGGTGCTGGTATTGATTGTAGGAGAGTAACAATTGTAGCCAGTGGAGAAAAAGAAAAAGGAGAAAAAAAAACACACATACACACTTCATGGACGAAGCAAAACCGTCCTCAATGTTCAAGCTCAAACAACTTCACACACATACATATAAATATATACGATGTATGTATGTATGTATGTATGTGTGTCTGAATTCAATGTGTATTTTCACAAAAGCTAGTATACATTTGTAACTAAGCCATTTGTTATAGATTAATAAAGTGTAAGCAAATAAGGTAATTCTCTGAACCAATTTTTCTAATTAGCAGGCTGAAATTTTGGGTTACAAAGAAAAAAAATCATATATCTTATTA
Organism: Acomys russatus; assembly: GCF_903995435.1. NCBI lineage: Eukaryota > Metazoa > Chordata > Mammalia > Rodentia > Muridae > Acomys > Acomys russatus. The sequence continues at coordinate 14,189,603 of NC_067150.1, forward strand.
TTTATCTTAAAAAGTGGTTCTATAAAAATCTGAAAAAAGTCACGAATCTAAAATTTTATACAAAATAAGTAATTTCTGTTATAAATCCTCAGGGTACACATCTACTCATGAACAAGTTTTTAAAATCATATTTGAGAACTGAGGGGAAAATGGGTACAGAAAATTATTTATCACTTTAATCGCCAGCTTTGCTTTAGTGAGAGAGTCATGCTAGCCAGTGTCAGTCAACCTACTATTTTTTCCTGTTTCCTACCTAAAAAAATTCATAGATCAACTATTAAGAGTGTTCGTTGCTGATCTTCAAATTTTTCTTAAGATATTCTACATAAAGGTAAATAATAAAAAAAAAATCTTAACCTAATTTTTCTAACACATAGTTTTTAAAATCTTTTCTAAGGGTGGCATCATTGCTAACAATATGCATCAAGTTCTTTCCAAGGGTGGTGGTTGAATCATTAAACTGCTCCAGCAGCAATGCCTGAAAAATATAAAGAACTATTACTCTAAGTGCTAATGATACTGCCCAGGGAAGTGTTGGAAGGCCCCTTAGAGTTTTCATAAAACTCGTTTATTATTAAGGATGTGAAGACCATGGACATTAAGCAGAGCGATTCTTTGTAACAGCAAAAAGACCTTGGGCACTGCCTTTCTGAAGCACACTGATCATGGTTGTTCTAATGAGTGGGCTACATCCTATGATTTCTAAACCTGCTTTCTTCCTGCTGAATGGCTCTGAACACCTGAACTCATGGCAGTTACGAAAAAAGGTTTAGAGAGAAGAAATTTAATGGAGAATAAAATAATAATTAACTTTATCCTTTAATATATCTTCTTTCTTTCGTATACTTTGGTTAAAAAACCAAGTCTTCTACTGTAATTTACTAGTATAAATATTTATTTATATTTTGGGCATGAGGACATGTTCACTGTTCATTTAAAAGCACAATGCATCTAAAGTAACTGATATATTTGATGAAGTAAATTTTATTGATGATGACACATTAAAATGGATATTCTTACTATGACATATTATCACTACACATCTACCAAGTTGAACAAAATAGGAGAAATATTTTGCAATTCTCTGGTCACCAATAATAGTATTACACAAACACAGTTTTGTTTCAGTGGTATCCATACCATGTACAGGTTTTCCACTGTTATTAATTTTGAGAAATCAACAGGCAAAATAATCACCATGACAACTGAAATTTTAGAATGATTTTCTGTGTATTGTGCATAAAGGAACTGCTATAAGAACTAAAGTAATAGATGGAGATTAATCCAGAAAATATATGTAAGCAAACGTTATCATGAGTTGAAGTACACAAAGTCATCAAACATTGCAATAACTTTAGTGAATACAGAAAAGTGAAGATTTTTTTACTCATTAAATTTATTATTAATTCTTAATTTGAATTTCTCTAAAATGCCACATGGATCCATAGGATACATCACACAAGATAAAGGAATCTACCAGCAAGTTTACTCAAGGCTTTCTTCATTTCTCTATTTCTTATGCTATAAATAAAGGGGTTGAGCAAAGGAGGAACCACACTATACATCACAGAAGCCATTACTGTGTTCCCGAGAGAATCTGTTACAGCAGAACTGATGTACACCCCCAAACCTGTCCCATAGAACAAGGAAACCACTGACAGATGTGATGCACAAGTAGAAAAGGCTTTGTGCTTTCCTCCAGAAGATGGCATTCTCAAGACTGAGGACACAATGTAAATATATGAAAAAGCAATTCCACAGATAGGACCACCGGCAAAGACAAAAGTTGCAGCAAATATCAATAAATTATTAAGAAAAGTATCAGAACAAACAAGCTTGATAACCTGAGCCAGCTCACAGAAAAAATGTGGGATTTCTAGGTCTGTGCAGAAGGAGAGCCTCAAAACCATAAGACTGTGCAGCAGGGCATCCATAATGCTAAGGAAAAGTGAGAGTAGAATCATCAGGCCACAGCAAATTGGGTTCATGATGACTGTGTACCTCAGGGGTTTGCAAATGGCCACATAGCGGTCATAGGCCATCACAGCCAGTAGAAAATTCTCCATGCCACCAAAAATTGAAAGAAAGCAGATTTGAGAGAGACATTCTATGTAACTTATGCTGTCATCCTCTGCTTGAATGTTCACCAGCATTTTGGGGATTGTAACTGTACTATAACAAATGTCATTAATGGATAGAATAGAGAGGAAGAAGTACATAGGTGTATGTAGTTGGGAGCCTGAACCAATTGTTATGAAGATAAGCAAGTTTCCCAGAACTGTGATCAGATACATGGAGAGGAACATGGTAAAGATGAGAGGCAGCAGTTTGTGATTGTCTGTCAGTCCAAGCAGATGGAATTCTGAAACCGCTGTTTGGTTTTTTTGTTCCATATTTTGTGCTCTTTGAAAAGGATAAAGTAAAAAGGACATTGAATTCCTGAGCATCTGTGGCAGAATCATTTCAGTATTTGTTAAAATATCAACAGAACAGTAATGGCCTTCTCTACCATGCTGTCCATGTGAGGTGTAAGGATCACTCTCCAGAATGTTTCAGCTGGTGAAAGACATGGCCAGTTTTCCTACACACATAACCCCTGAATCAGTTCTCCCATATCACATAAATGGTGAGGGATAAGGGAGGGGAGGAAGGTGTCTCTTTTTCATATGCCTAGTGGACAAGATTGGCTTAGATTTTTAAGCTCACCTGAATATTGAAAACTGAATATCTGCCCTCAGGAACCGATGTTGTGAAAGTTCCAAGGGTTTTTCGTCCTCAAAGTGTATGTACTTTGCTTTAAATTTATATCACACACTAAATTATAGAGCTCATATCTCATGGGTAACAAATAGCAAATGTCCTCATTAGGCTCTTTATCTACTCCACCGTTCTTTTAATTCCCACAGTGCCTACTGTGCTAAGCAAGAAACATTTCAAATGGCTTGTTCTCTGACTCTGGAGATAGGATGAGTGACATATCATTCTTTCTGTTTATTGCATCATCTTATTTTGCAATGTGGCATAGAAAACAAATATGAAATTTTCTCCTCTGCCACATTGTCCTGCAACCATAATATTGTACCCAAGCACATGGGTACAGTATTATAAATCATAGACTGAAATCTCTTAAAATGTAAAAAACTAAAATTTGTATTATTTCTGTGCTTTTTGAGATATCTTCTGTGCTAAAATAAATTATTTATTCATACACAGAGTGTCTTTTCACATGTTTCTCACCAATTTACATATTGACTTCATAATTAGACAGATAAATAAGAAAACAGATCATTGATAGGTAAGTGTTTACAATATATTGATGGTTTGTCAATGTGTTAACCCATCTTTCAAAGTTGATATGGGGAAAGAATATTTTAATATATTGATTTATTTTTATTACAAGATAATATTTTTATTGATTCATTGCAATTTCACATTATACTGCCCTATCACACTCATTTTCCATTTGTTCCATGTCTTTACTCCAAACCTTATGACCTCCTTAACAAGATCAGGAAAAAAGTATAATTAATGATTTCTATAATTTTGCTGGTACATGGCCAAATTCCCAGTGGCCTGCTCCTTAAATAAAACGGAGTCATTTCCCTCTGGCATCCCTATCAGAAGCCATCAAATGTAGAGAACTACACTTCAGAATCCAAATCACACTTTTCAAGATTTCTCTTCAATGGCTTCCTGTTTAGGCTGTTACATTGGTGAGAGGAGGGAATAGGAGTTGGGGAAAGGGTTGTCACAGAAGCCTCACATATCCTTTTTTTTCTCTACCGTACATCTGTGGTTATCGATATCACTGTTAAAGTAGCTTCTTAGATCTTTTCAGACAGTAGGAATACAAATTATTTGTTTTCTCATGGTTTGTCAACAGCTCAGACCACAGCATGGCACCCAGCTGCAGTAGGGTCACAGAACAAAACAGGGTCCCAGAGATGGCTTGGACCACAGACATCACCATGGCCTCAGATGTCAGTATAGGGCACTCAGATCCATATGGCCCCTAAAGTCCACAGAGCCCATGGACATTTACCTGACTCTTGATATGCTAAAATCACTATAGACAGTAACACAGATTCCAGCTGCAGCAGAACCTTGGACCAGGTCATAGCTGTCACAAGCAGAACAGACCTAGAAATCATCATGACATCAGGTGACAGGCACAGGACTCTTGTATCAATATCACCCCTGGTGGCAGGGTGGCCCACAGACATGAACATGTCATCTGGCTTCATTGCAGGCAACAAACACCTGTCTAGCCTTTGGTAGTAACATGTGCCATGGACATTAGCAATGACTCCTCCAACTGCAGTAGTACCTTGGACCCAGATACTGCCCTTGATTGTATAATGAACCAAGACACCACCATGGCAGCAGGTGGTAACACAGGTCACTAATATCAAAATGGCTCCCAGTTTCAGCAATGAATCATGGGTATCAATATGGTTTCAAGCTGCAACACAGACCACAAATATCTACTCGGCCTCCAGTGCTGACATGAGTATGGACATCATCATATATCCCAGCTGCAGTATAATCATGGCCATTACCATGGCCTCAGGGGGGCAGCACTGTCTTCCCACATCAAATGCTCCTTGGTGGCACCACTAACACACGTCAACATGTGTGTTCAGGCCATAGCATAGAGCATGGATATCCAAATGGTGTTATGTGGTTACACTGGTCTCAAATATTATCCCTGGGCTCAAGCTGCATCAGTATGTCTGACCCATACATGACCCTTGGCCACATACTGTACCATAGCGTTCCTACAAGAAGTTCCAACCTACGAACTGAACGATTCCTCATCTCAGGTCTCACTCATTTCCCAGAGCCAGGGCAATCAGGTGGCTGGGTGGTGTGTCCTGGCATAAGTCTGCCTCTACATAATCTCCATACTGCTGGACAGCTGCTGGATGACCTCACTGCGCAACAACACATTCTAACATGAACCTGAGTTCCCCTTCATATCTCCAATTCCATCTCTCTTTACAATGCATACACGATTCAGCTCTTACATCTTTTCCACTTCTCCATCATACATTGTTATTTGTAGTGGTGCTTGGTTGGTCTGGAAGTTTTCATTCCATCAAATCCCCTGTACCCACCTAAGTTTCGTTTTAAAGACTAAGTAGTTCGACTCTTGAATGGACTCAAGATATTAAACCCCATTCACACACACACACACACACACACACACACACACACAAAATGTGAATAGAGTTTCTAACTATGTGCTTATTTGACTTGATATTTGATTTTATTTATATACAAAACTGGTTAATTTTATGAAATCGGCTTGTGAATTTAGGTGTGAAGTTGTCTGTGCATTTAGCAAAGTAATATTAAACTAATAATCAGAGAGGCTTCTTCCAGCAGCTGATGGGAGCAGATACAGAGACTAACAGCCAAAATTAGGCAGAGAGGGCACTCCAATTAGAGCTTTCCTCTGGTACCTCCCTTGTGAGTTTTGGAAGTCCCAAGGACTAGACAAAGGAATATCTGTAGAAGCCAGAAGGGTCAAGGAGTACACAACAACACGTTTCAAAGAATCATCTAAGCAGGGGTAATAGGGGATCATAGAGACTGAAGTGACAGTCAGGGAATCTGCATGTGTATTTAGTCGGTCCTTGGCATATGTATTAAGGTTGTTAGCTAGGTCTTTCTGTGGAAATCATAACAGTAGGAATGGGGGAGTGTCTCTGGCTCTTTCATATGCTCTTAGACTCTTTTCCTCTTACTGGGTTGCCTTGTCCAGCCCTGATATGAAGGTCTGTTTCTAGAGATGTTATATCTTGTTATGCCCCTTTTCTGGAATATCCCTGGAAAGCCTGTCCTTTTCTGAGGGAAAACTGAGGATGAGTGTATCTGTGGAAGAGGGAAGGTAGAAGTGGTGGCAGGAGGGGGTGGGGGAAGACTGGGAGAAGTGGATGTAGGGGAAACTGCAATAAGGATATATTGTATGAAAGAATTTGTTAAAAAGTTAAATAAAATACTCTCATAAAAATATTATTCCAGGTAATTGCAATAATTTTTATGTTTTCTTTTACTAATTTAATATCTTTCCATTTTTACATATTAAGTTTTAAATATTAAATATTATGTTTTAATTTTATAGTTATAGCTGATGTGCAGGCATAAGGTAATTTTATAATTCAAACAGTGATTTTTGTACATCTTTATCTGTTTGTAATCCTTGTTCTGAGAATCTCCTGCCTCACTGTAGTGTAAGCACTGCTCCTATATTGTCCCCTGATATGCCAATGATGCAGCTTCCAGTCAATAACTAAGCAGAATAGAAAATTGAGCTGGACTTCCTGAAAGCCAGGTGAAAAAGAGTTACAGAAAGAAGCAGGGGATTCAGGAAAGATCAGGAGCATGAGCTCAGTAGGAAAAGACACAAATTGCAAGTATCTCTGGGATATGTACTCTAAGGAAGTCAGATTATCTTAGAGGGTTAAGAATAGAATAATAACTTCTCAGTTATTTTGTTGTAGTTAAATAATACATTTTACAAATATAAAAGAATCTAAATATATGCAGGCTAGGTTAACAGAGGAACTGAGAGACAAAATTTTATAAAATAACACTAACATTTATAATATATTAATATTTGCACATTCTTCTGGATAGATTTCCTTTATTTGGGACATATAGATTAAGAACTAAGAACAGAATAAGAACATTATTGTTAACCTAGAACATTTGAAATAATCTGAAAATATTCTATTGAACAACATTACCATAATTGAGTTGGGATACTTGTTATTCTACATATCATTATGCAGATAAAGCACAAAATTTAAACAATTAGAAAATAATTTCAAATTATTGATTTAATCTTTAATTATCTAAAGATATAAATTCAACATGGTGTACAGGAAAAGGCATTAAAAGAATATTATTTTCTAGAAACAAACCTCAGAATTATTATAAAAGAAAACAGGCTCAAGTATAGTGGATGTAAACATATTTTTGTTTTAACCCAAGTGTGGGAATGTAAAACAGACTTGTGTGCACAAGTGTGATGATTTTCCTCTGGAAACATACTTGTGAGAAGGCACATGATATTTGTCAGCTAGAAGAGGAACTGCCTTTTATAGGGTTATTTGTCAGATGATAACTATCTCAGTATGGTCTCTGGGAGAAGATAAGTATTAGCCCAAAACAAGAGGCCTGGCTTTTGGCCTTTGCATCATTTGGCTGTTTGTTGCTCTACTTTTGATTTTCCTAGAGAGAAATGCTCCAGAGAATGCTTTGAGCTTCCAGTTCTGGCTGCTGTGATTTTATTCCTTTTGGCTAAATTGCCACTTTTCTATTTAATGGCTCTTTTGAAATTCTGATAACAAAGATTAGAGTTAGCCCAAGGAATTTAGTATAAAATGGTCTACTTCTACTGTCCTTGTTAACCTCTTTTGTCTCCTATTTAAGGTAGGTGGGTTGGCAGGTAAATAGAGGCATTAAGGAACCCTAAATAAAGTAGGCTTTAAATTATAAAAGCCTACAGGTGGCACCCATACATGGCTTGTGCATAATGGTTAACATAATTTCTAATGCTGTAGATGTAACTGCAGGATTTCAGTGTATAAAGATACTGTTTCAGGGTGTCAGAAAATGACAGCTATGGCTGCAAAGTTCTCTTCTGCCTTTTACCCAGAAAGGATTTTATGTTTCTGTTGTATCTTCTTCTTATATTCCATTTTTAATAGGTTGGAAAAATTAATTAACTATTATGAGTTGATAAGGAAGGGTTTGAAAAACAAAAAGTGGATGGCATAGGAAAATCAGAAGGTTCACTCACTTCTCTGCTTGTGGAAAGGATTGCAGAGTTAGCTGTGGAACAAAAGAGTTTGCTGGTAAAGTTACAAATGCTTAAAAATTTAAAAAAAAAGTGTCAGAGACAGGAGAGTTCAAGTGTGGTGTCTTTTTTTTAATTTTAGAGATTTCATTTTACTTTTTGGCATATACATTTATATTGTTACACATAAATAAAAATTATATACACAATAAGAACAATGAAACAAACAGGGATTATATAAATGTTACATTCGTGGTCTTTTGGCTAATTTTATTTGGCAACCCTGTAGAGAACATCTTTCCTATCTTGGTGATATTAAAAGTCTTAATGATAATAAATATATATCATATCCCATCTCTGTCAACTTAAACACCTATCTAGACAGAAACATCTTAACCCCTAAACAACTAAGGTTACTTGTAACACTAAACTATCTGGTCTTCAGCCCCATCAAAGACTTGAGAAAGAATGAAACTTAATTACTTCAGTGAACAAGAAGTGAAGGTTAGCAGCTTCCAAAATGGGAAAAAATACGGCAGACAGTTTGCTGCCTGAACAGTCACCCAAAACTCTGTATAATGTTGGAGCATCGCCTTCAGCTTTCTAGCCCAATATATCTGAGAGACATATTTGTGAGGCAGGAACTATTGAGGGCTTACTTACCCTGTATTGGCAGAGTTTGGCCATCAACCATGCCTATATCCAAGATTGCCATTTGTAGGTAGAATTCTGTTTGTGGTAGAAACAAGGACATTTTCCCCAGTGGCTTGTTTGCCACATTTAAAGCCATTTCCATAAGGAGGTTTTTTAGATGCTTATCATGTTCTTAAGGTAGGCTGGGTGCTGCCAGGAGTTAACATGTCTTGTCAAAGAATCTTTCAATGTCTTTAAAAATATGGGTAGGTATTTTGACAGGGATTGCATTGAATCTATAAATTGCTTTTGGTAAGATGGGTATTTTTACTATGTTAATTCTCCTGATCCACAAACAAGAGAGATCTTTCCATCTTCTAATGTCATCTTCGATCTCTTTCTTCAGAGATATGAAGTTTTTTAACTTCCTTGATTTTCTTGGTTAGAGTTACTCCTAGATATTTTATATTGTTTGTGGCTATCATGAAGGATGTAGTATCCCTAATTTCTTTCTCTGGAAAGTTGTCATTTGTATATAGGAAGGCTACTGACATTTTTGAGTTAATTTTGTCTCCAGCCAATTTTGTGGGTCACTTATGTACACTAATATATATATATATATATATATATATACATACATACATATATATATACATACATATATATATACATACATATATATACATATACATATATAGGAATTTAGTAATAAAGGTATTTTTAGACACACACACACACACACACACACACACACACACACACACACACACATCTTTCCTGGCAGCACATTCGAACTACTTCAATGAAGAAGATGGTATCAAATAAACAAATATGGCAATATGTCCACTGTACAAAATATTGTTCTTATCTCAACAGCTGATACCAGGCTGACTGTACAAAAGATGAACAAACATGACAGTGGGAAATTGGCTGTCTAAAATTTTGTAGAAACTAAGTAGGTCAGCCCTTCAAAGTTCCTGCTTCACAGAAAAATCTTTCAGGTATTCTAGGCCAGTAGGCTGAAGACTGGATGATCCTTCAATACAGAGAATACTTGGTGGCTATCTAGGCAGTCAACTGTCTTGCTTATGTCTGTGCTTTTGGAAGTTACTTGCCTTCACTTCCCACATATTAACTAATATTTTCTTCTTTAGTCTCTGATAGCTTTGAAGAGTAGATAGTCATTGTATTATTACAACTATATTTTAGTTGCTTAATAGCTAAAAACATGTTTTAGGGTGATAAATGTTAAAGTATGATATGAAAATGACTGAGAAAAAAATTGGACACTACGATAGAACTTACTAGGATAGGATAGATAGTGGAATACTTTCTCCATGACTGTCAAATGCAAATGGACTGGATAATGTAAATGTAATTTTACCTAATATTCCCATAATTATTTTTATTGTATATGGTTTGTTAATACTAGAAAAATCTTTGTATTTTATCAGAAAGAGGGATATATAGTAGATGTAAACATGCTTTTGTTTTATTCCCAAGTGGTGTGGGATGTAAAACAGACTTGTGTGAGTGTGTATGACATTTGTCCACTGGAAACAGACTTGTGTGTGTGCACGATGTTTGTCCTCTATAATTTGAACTGCCTCTTGTTGGGACTCTGAGAGGAGGTAAATTTATGCCCCAAACCAAAGGCTTGTCTTTTGGCCTTTTGCATCATGTCACATCATTCGGCTGCTCATTGATCTGAGTGTAGATGCTCCCAGAGAAAAATGTTCCTGTTTTGGCTGCGGTGGGTGCTGAGGCAATGTTGAATACAGAACTTGTGGGAGTGTCAAACTGATGTTTGGTTTAATTTGAGTCCTATGTCACAGAGTAGGAGCCTTGCCCTACACTGACTGGATGGTCAGGAACTGGATACTGGATATCCCAGAGACCTAGGGTAGAAGCAAACACCACAGGGTAAAGAAAATCAACGAAATGATTTCTAATGATATTCTGATACACTCTTCAATTGGTGTCTTGTCCAATCAGAACCAGAGAAGACTCCTCTGGCTGTATATGAGCATACAGTAGCAGGTACAGAGACTCACAGCCAGATGTTATGCCAAAAGAAAGTCTCTTAATTGGACATCTCCATTGGATCTCTCTTCTTAGAGATTGAAGAACCCCTTGTACTAGGGGAAGGATATATTGTAGGAGACAGAGGGATTGTAGGACACCATGAGAACATGACCCATTGAATCAACTAAACAAGGATCACACAGTGTGGGTATCTTTCTCTGGGAGGCTGGGCTGAGAATCTGGCCACAGAGTTTTCTTCAGCCTTCTGGAGGCTAGCTGAAGAATGCTTCTTCCTGAGAACCAGTCGCCAGTGAAGAGGCCTTCTGGGAAGAGAGGGAGAGCAGGACAGCTGCACTCAGCTGGGTTGAGACTAGAGAAATATGTGCCTCTTCCAGAAGCAGAAGGGGGACAGGCTACACTTTATTTAAAAAAAAAAAAAAGAGTCAAATAACTAGATTTTAATTCACTAAGCTTAAAAATGAAAAAGGGCAGAGAGCTATGGGGAAGGAATGGGGGGCTGCACTGCTCAACCTTCCAGGACCTGGGTTTTTAAACTAAGCTTACTTGAATAGCAGGAGACACTCCCAGGAAGCTTCCCTGGGCTTCTCTCTAGAGTACCTTTGATATCTTTTTCTTCAGAGAGCCAGCTTTTGACACCTTTTGTATGGGTTAGGGTCTGCAAGGAACTATCTTTTAACACATTTGGGTCTAGCAGTCTGTTGTCAGCAGGGAGTCCACTTACCTATGTCAGAGCATGAAGCTTACTAGGAGGGAGCATCTTCCAGCCTGCACAAAGGCCCAAAGCACACACTCACAGAGACTGAGCAAACATGGAACCTGAATGAGTCTGCACTAGGTCCTCTCTGCATTTGTTGTGACTGATGTCTTGGCATTTTTGTAGGACCCCTAACAGTGGGAGCAAGAATATTTTTTGCTCTTTTGCCTATTCTTGGGACACTTTTCCTCAAACTGGGTTGCCTTTGCAAACCTGATATGGGAGCTTTTGAATTGCCTTACTATAAAATGTTTTGCCATATTTGGTTATTGTCTCTAGAAGAACAATTATTATTGACAAAGAAATCGAGAGGAAGTGGGATGGGGGAGATAGGTTTTGGAGGGGAGCTAGGCAGATTTGGGGAGGGAAATATAACTTATTGAAAGTAAAATACATATAAAAATATATCTACTTATAGATTATTTCTATTCTTTCTATCTAAAAGAAATGGAGAAAGAAAGAGAGAGAGAAAGAAAGAAAGAAAGAAAGAAAGAAAGAAAGAAAGAAAGGGTATTTTCACACATGTCTTATTTGATGAGACTGTAACTAGAAGAAATTGCTGAATGCCTATCAGGATTGGCAAATGCTTTGAAGCCTATAACATAAATCCCTACAACTTTACCATGCCTCAAAATTATCTGAAGTAAACACTCTAAATACTTGTGTGGTGCTTTTTCTTTTCTGCCAATTTGATGGACGAGGAAATGTTATAACAAACATCCCCAATCAATGTTTTGACAAGATTGATTCAGTCCTTCATCTGACAACTTATTTGACCATCTTTGCAAATGCTTCTTGCTACAGAATTAGCAATGATAAATGATAATTCTATTTTTGTGTGTTCAAGTATGTGAATACTTATGTGTCTTTAGGTGTAGATATGTGTTGTTTGTTCACATGCATGTACATTCAGGTGTAGGTGAGAGAACCAACTTGAGTACTGTTGCTTAGTCCTGAGTCATTAGACAACTTTTGCTTTTTTTCATGCTTTTTTAAAAAACTTATTTCTAATTTTTATTATGTTTCTTTTTTAATGTATAGATTTATATTATTACATCCAATAAAATAAACTACATACAGCAAGAAGAACCACAAGACTATCAGGAATTATATAAATATTACATTCATAGTGATTTGGCTATGAGGTTGAAGACCAGATAGTTCAGTCTTACAATTAAGCTTAGTAGGTTAGGGGTTAAGATGTTTTTAGATCAAGATAGATGTTTCAAGTTAATAGGGATGAAATATTGATTTTCATTCAGAAATTTAGACCCAACAAGATAAGAAAGACATTTACTTCACATTTTCCAAATACAAACAGCTTTTACTTCTTTAAGACAGGTGTAATGAAGGCTTTGTTTTCAACATGCTTCAGGTATTCACCTATCTCTACTCCCCACTTAGTCTCGACATTTTATAAAAGAAAATTTTGAGTTCAAACTCAGGCCCTTATGTTTGCATGAAAAGTGTTTTGCCCACTGAACTGTACTCCAACATCAATAAAAACTCATTCAAATTACTTTATAGCAGTTTATGCCTAAATGTAGCCCAAATTTTTCCTTGTTTTTGTAGGTAAGTGTGCCCACTTATACTTATTAGGTCATCTGTAGCAGGTGGACAGCATCCACACAGTGATCATTAACATTAGTTAGAAAATGTTGGTTTTTCCTTTCTTTTTTTCAATTTTTAAATTATCATTCTTTTTAAAATTACATATACATTTATATTGTTACACATATACACAATAAACTTCATATAGCAAGAAGGACTATGAAACAATTAGGAATTATGTAAATGTTACATTCATAGTGTTTTGCCAGTTTGTATTTGGTAACCTTGGAGAAAACATCTTTCCTATCTTGGTCAGTCTACAACTCTAAATGTAAATCAATATCTATCATATCTCATCTCTATTGATTTTAAAACTGCTATCTCGACATAAAAACATCTTAACCCCTAAATAACTAAGATTACTTATAAAACTAAACTATCTGGTCTTCAATCATTTAGAGACTTGAGAAGAAAAAAAATTAATTATATGAGTAAACAGGAAGTGCAAGTTAGCAAGTTTCCAAAATGAGAAAATGAAAACAGAGATCACTAAGCTAATCTTGCTTGAAATTAAACCTTCTGTTATAGTAATTTCCTCTATATTTATGTGACTATAATTGGTGGAGTCTGTTTCTTCCCAATGGACATTATTCTCATGAGGCTCATAGCATGTCATTATGCAATATAACATACACCAAAAATAGCTAAATGTTGTAAACAAATACAAAATCTCCTAAGAAAACAGACCAGAAAGCAATATTCTAGTGAAAGAAACTATTCATATAATAGATCTAAAATTTGATGATCAGGAAAGGGGGGCAGGGGGATGAATGGTGAAAAAGCCCATGCGGAATCCTGGCAATCAGATTCTGCAGACCAGACTCAAAGGTTCAGATCTAAGTTTATTTTTTCAGTGTAAAGGCATTTAAATGATTGATAGGCCAATCAGACAATCTACTCTAGTCTCAAGCAACAACAGTAATCAGGTTGGTGTAGCTATGAGGAAAGATGAGGGGTCAAGGTCACCTCAGGAGACTTGTGTAAAGAAGGAGAAAACACTCAGTTAGACTCAGATCCATTTTGAGAATTCATTAGTGTGCTAGGAGAAGATTAAGACTGCTTAAACTGCATCAGAACAATTCCAAGCATCTTAGGAGCTATGGGTGCTTCACTGTGGTTCCCAAAATGGTTTATCTCCACATGACCCACAATAATAATTGGGCTTTTTAATAGAGATGTCCTTAGAGAGCAATAGTATTTGGATCCCCAAGAACATGGGTAATAGGGGCACATAGTGATAATCATTTCTTACACTGTTAGATTCATACCTCTGAAATTGTTATAGTGTCTCACTTTCTTTTAGAAAATGGGAGCATATTAAATAAGATGAGGTAACCAGTATTCTGATGGATATATTTCCAAAAAGTAAGATAACAATCACTTTGTAATGTGCACACTTTTCCAAATTTCATAATCCCTCTTAAACAGCATGGACAAAAAGAAACTCAGGATGTCCAGACTCTACTGCTGATCCTAACTCTCTCTCTCTCTCTCTCTCTCTCTCTCTCTCTCTCTCTCTCTGTGTGTGTGTGTGTGTGTGTGTGTGTGTGTTTGGTGTTTGGTGTGTTCATGGTCAACATTACCTGGTCTTTATTAACACTTAGAAATACCAGCTATTATATTTTTGGTTGTGACCGTAGCCTTTAATGGCTGAGCCATATCTCCGATACTCTTCAAGCCAATTCAAAAGATAGAAATGGATGGAACATTACCAAATTCATACTGAGGCCACAATCACATTGATACCTAAACATCACAAAGACGCAACCAAAAAAATAAAAATAATAATTTCAGACCAATTTCTCTTATGAACAGTGATGTAAAAATACTCAATAAAATACTCACAAACTGAGTACAAGAACACATCAAAGATATCATTCACCATGACCAGGTAGACTTCATTCCAGGCATGCATGAATGGTTTAATATATGGAAATCAATCAATGTAATCCACCATATAAAAAAGCTGAAAGAAAAAAGCCACATGATCATCTCCTTTGATGCAGAAAAAGCACTTGACAAAATCCAACACCCATTCATGTTTAAAGTTTGGGAGAGATCAGGGATTCAAGACACATACCTAAACATTATAAAGGCTATATAAAGCAAGCCAGAAGAGATCCAAGGTGGTGGAGAGCAGTGTGGACTGTGTTTGGAAGCTCCAGTGAAAAATTCAGGGGATTACACAGATTTTTGAGCCAGGAACACCGAGGTCCCCCCACCACGGCAGCAGGAGTGCTCCACGGTTCAGCGGGACCAGGGTGTGGAGGACCTGTGTGCCCCTACACATGGGAGGAGCACAGATTTTCTTGGATTGGAGCAGCAGCGGCAGAGGCAGCAACAGCAGCAGCGGCACCAGGGGCACCAGCGGCACCAGCGGCACCAGCTGCAGTGGCTGAGGTTTGCAGCTCAGAGCCTCCCGGGGGAGGCAATTGGTGTAGTGGCTGGTGGGAGTTGCTGTGGGAGAGGGAACTCTGGCCAGGATTTGGGTCGCGTGGTGCCTTGATACCCAAACTGGACTCAACGGACAGTTCAGCCCCAGAGTCCTGGGTTCAGCTCAGTGCACAGTGCCATGGAGACGCTGGCTCAGTTCACCAAGCAATTCTGCCTGAGGCACTAGCTCAGCTCAGCCAGAGTTCTCCTGCTGTGACGCAGGCTGGTCAGAGTGCTCAGTTCCACCTGAGGCACTAGCTCAGCTCAGCAGTTGTGCCCGAGACACTAGCTCAGATCAGCGTGCAGTGCCGGGTGCTGATGCAAGCTGAGGTCAGCACGCAGATTTGGTCCAGAGTCCCTAGCTGAATTTGCTGGGCAGATTGGGCCCAGAGACTCTAGCTGAGCTTTGCACACAGGCTCAGCGTCCCTAACACTCTGGCTGGACTCTCCACACAGTTACGGCCAAGAGTCCCGGGCTGAATTCAGTGCACAGTGTGGGTCCAGAGTCCCTGGGTGAGCTTGGTGCACAATTCTGCCCTGGAGACTTGGGTGGAGCTCAGCGTACAGTTTGGGGTCAGAGTCCCTAATTGTGCTTGGCAGACAGATTGGGTCCAGAGACTCTAGCTGAGCTTTTGGCACAGTCCTAGCTCTAAGACACTGGTTGGACACAGTGCACAGTTTGAATTCAGAATTCCTGGCTGAGCTTGGCAGATGGTTCAGGCCCTGAGTCTATAACTGACCACAGCATGCACTTTGAGCCAAAAGCCCCTAACTGAGCTTGGTGTGCAGTCCCAGCCCAGAAATTCTGGCTGGACTCTGCGTGCACTTTGGAGCAAGAGTCCCTAGGGGAGCTCAGTGGGGGGACTGGGCCCAGAGTCCCTACTGAGCTCAGCAGAAGGTTCGGGCCCTGAGAATCTAGCTGAGCTTGGCACGTGGTTCAGGCCAAGTGTCCCTAGCTGGACTTGGCAGGAGACCCAGAAGGCTGTGAATAACTTGGTCTGACCCAACGCTCATTCAGAGACCCAGAACAATTGCAGGACCCACAGCACAGGGGAGCTGAGGATCACAGGCTGTGAGAGTCCAAAACGACAGGGCTAACTTCCTGCCATCCACACCAGTGAAGCATTACAGCTCCCAGTCTAGGGAAATCATGAGAAAACAAGTGAATCTATCATCAGACTCCCTATATCCAACTCTGGAAGATACCCAACAAAAACAGAGACGGCAAATGTCAAAAGGACAGTGAAAAAGCATATGCAAAAAACAAAAAAACAAAAAACAAAACAAAACAAAAAACCAACATGGCATCTACAGTTTCCAGCTATCCCAAAGAAAATAACCCAGAGAACTCAAATACAATGGAAATACAAGAAAATGACCTCAAATCCTTAGTAATGAGGATGATAATGGAGGAAACAAATAAAATTCATAATCAAATGCAGAAAGACCCAGCCTAAAGGTGAGAGACATAAAAGAAGCACAGAGTCAAACTGGAAAAATTTCAGGAAAATGCAAACAACCAGATGAAAGAAATAAATAAAATGGTTCAAGCTCTGAAGATCTATAAAGAGGCAATGGAAGAAACTCAGGAATGTATAAGCAATCAGATGAAAGAAATAAAAAAATCAGTTCAAGATCTGAAAATGATAATGGAGTCAATGATAAACACACAGACAGAAGAAAAACGAGAATGTGAGACCTCAGAGAAGAAGGCAAGCAACACAGAGATGAGCTTTTCTAACAGAATCCAAAAGATGGAAGACCGAATCTCAGGTCTGGAAGATACAATCACAGATCTTGAAGCAACCATTAAAGAAAATGCCAAATCTGGAAAATTCCTGACACAAAACATCCAATAAATTAAGAACACCGTGAAAAGAAGAAATCTGAGGATAATAGGCATTGAAGAAAGAGAAGATATCAGACTCCAGGGCCCAGAAACTATTCTCAACAAAATCATAGAAGAAAATTTCCCCAATCTAAAGAAAGAGATGCCTATAAACACACAAGAGGCCTACAGAACACCAAATAGAATTGACCAGAAAAGAAAAACTGCCCGTCACATAATAATCAAAACACAAAACATACAGAACAAAAAAAAAAAAATATTAAAAGCTGCAAGGGAAAAGAGCCAAATAACATTTAATGACAAACCTATCAGAATTACACCTGACTTCTCAGCAGAGACCATAAAAGTCAGAAGGGCCTGGAAAGAGATCCTGCAAACCTTAAGAGACCACAGAGGCCAGGCCAGACTAATTTACCCAGCAAAACTATCAATAACCATTGATGGAGAAAACAAAATATTCCATGACAAAAACAAATTCAAACAGTACCTATCCACAAATCCAGCTTTACAGAAGGGACTAAAAGGAAAACTACATCCCAAAGGGTCAAGATACAACCAAAACTACTCAGGAAATAGATAACTATCCCATGGCAAAAACACAACTACACAAATGCTCGATTGGAACCAACAACAAAATTAAGACTCTTAACAGTCACTGGTCATTAATATCTGTCAACATCAATGGTCTCAGTTCTCCAATGAAAAGACACAGACTAACTGAATGGGTGCATAAACAAGATCCAAAATTCTTCTGCATTCAAGAAACACATCTCACCCATAATGATAGGCATTACCTCAGGGTAAAAGGTTGGAAAAAAATATTCCAAGCAAATGGTCACAAGAAGCAAGCAGGTGTAGCCATTTCAATATCGAACAAAATAGACTTTCAACCAAAATTAATCAAAAAGGATGCAGAAGGTCACTTCATACTCATCAAAGGTAAAGTCAACCAAGATGACATCACAATTCTGAACATCTATGCTCCCAATACAAGAGCACCCACATTTGTAAAAGATCTGCTAAAAAAGCTTAAAACACATATTAATCCCCACACAATAATAGTGGGTGACTCCAACACCCCACTCTCACTGAAGGATAAGTCATTGCAACAGAAACTAAGGTGAGAAATAACATCATTAACCAATGCCATGGGTCAAATGGATCTAACACATATCTATAGAACCTTTCAGCCAAACAAGAAAGAACATACCTTCTTCTCTGCAGCCCATGGAACCTTCTCCAAAATTGATCACATCATAGGTCACAAAGCAAGCCTCAGTAGATACAAGAGGATTGAAATAATACTTTGTATCCTATCAGATCACCATGCTTTTAGGCTGCAATTCAACAACAACAGAAATAACAAAAAGCCTACACGTACGTGGAAACTAAACAAACCTCTGCTAAATGACACCTGGGTCAGGGAAGAAATAAAAAAAGAAATCAAGGAGTTTCTGAAATTCAATGAAAATGAAGAAACAACATACCCAAATTTGTGGGATACATTGAAAGCAGTGCTAAGAGGAAAATTCATAGCACTAAGTGCCTTTAAAAAGAAATCAGAAACAATCTTACCAACACAACTGGAAGCCCTAGAAAAAAAAGAAGCAGAAACACCCAAGAGGAGTATACGCCTGGAAATAATCAAACTCAGGGCTGAAATTAACAAATTAGAAACAAAGAAAACAGTACAAATAATCAGCAAAACCAAGAGCTGGTTCCTTAAAAAAATCAACAAGATAGACAGACCATTAGCCAAACTAACTAAAAGGTGGAAAGACAGTATTGAAATCAACAAAATCAGAAACGAAAGGGAGACATAACAACAGACACTGAAGAAATTCAAAGAATCATAAGATCCTACTCTGAAGGCATATATGCCACAAAATTTGAAAATCTAAGGGAAATGGGCAATTTTCTTGGTCAATTTCACTTCCCAAAGTTGAGTGAAGAACAGATAAACAAGCTAAATGGTCCCATTTCCCCTACAGAAATAGAAGCAATCATTGACAGTCTCCCAACCAAAAAAAGGCCAGGGCCAGATGGTTTCAGTGCAGAATTCTACCGGACCTTCCAGGGCGAGCTAATACCGATACTCTTCAAGCTACTCCAAAAGATAGAAATGGATGGAACATTACCAAATTCATTCTATGAGGCTATAGTCACATTGATACCTAAACCTCACAAAGACTCAACAAAGAAAGAGAATTTCAGACCAATTTCTCTTATGAACATAGATGCAAAAATACTAAATAAAATACTTGCAAAACAAATACAGGAACACATCAAAGATATCATTCATCATGACCAAGTAGGCTTCATTCCAGGCATGCAGGGATGGTTTAATATATGGAAATCTATCAATGAAATTCACCATATAAACAAACTGAAAATAAAAAACCACATGATCATCTCTTTAGATGCAGAGAAAGCATTTGATAAAACCCAACACCCATTCATGTTTAAAGTTTTAGAGAGATCAGGGATACAAGGCACTTTCCTCAACATAATAAAGGCTATATACAGCAAGCCAATAGCCAAAATCAAAGTAAATGGTGAGATACCCAAGGAAATTCCTCTAAAATCGGGAACGAAGCAAGGCTGCCCACTCTCTCCATATCTCTTCAATATAGTACTTGAAATTCTAGCCAGAGCAATAAGACAACAAAAGGAGATCAAGGGTATCCAAATGAGAAAGTAGAAAGTCAAATTATCCCTATTTGCAGATGATATGAAAGTGTACATAAATGACCCTCAAAATTCCACCAGAGAACTCCTAAAGCTGATAAACACCTTCAGCAAATTCGCTGGATGCAAAATTAACTCAAAAAAAGTCTTTAGCCTTCCTATACACAAATGAAAAGCTTGCAGAAGAAGAAATTAGGAAAACCACACCCTTCACATTAGCCACAAGCAATATAAAATATTTAGGAGTTACTCTAACTAAGCAAGTGAGGAACTTGTTTGAAAAAAATTCAAAACTCTGAAGAAAGAGATTGAAGATGACATGAGAAGATGGAATGATCTTCCTTGCTCATGGATCGGGAGAATTAACATAGTAAAAATGGCCATCCTACCAAAAGCAATCTACAGATTCAATGCAATCCCTATCAAAATACCTACACAATTTTTAAAAAGACATTGAAAGTTCAATTGTGAACTTCATATGGAAAAACAAAAAAACCCAGAAGAGCTAAAACAATCTTGTAAAATAAAGAGATTCTCCAGAGGAATCTCCATACCTGATCTCAAACTGTACTATAAAGCAATAGTGATTAAAACAGCATGGTACTGGCACAGCAACAGGCTGGTTGATCACTGGAGTCAGATCAAAGACCCAGATATGAATCCACACACATATGGTCACTTGATTTTTGACAAAAAAGCCAAATCCATTCAATGGAAAAAGGATAGCATCTTCAATAAATGGTGCTGGTCTAACTGGAGGTCGGTGTGTAAAAAAACACAACTGGACTCATATTTGTCACCTTGCACAAAACTCAAATCCCAGTAGATCAAAGACCTCAACATAAAACCAGAGACACTAAGTCAGGTAGAAGAAAAAAGTGGGGGAAGAGCCTGGAACATATTGGCACAAGAGACAACTTCCTGAACAGAACACCAACGGCCCAGGCCTTAATGTCAACCATTAGTAAATGGGACCTCTTGAGGCTGAGAAGCTTCTGTAAGGCAGGAGACACTGTCAAGAGAATAAAGCGACAGCCTACAGACTGGGAAAAGATCTTCACCAACCCTATATCTGACAAAGGTCTAATATCCAAAATATATAAAGAACTCAAGAAATTAAACACCACCAAACCAACTAACCCAATTGAGAAATGGGGCTTGGAACTAAACAGAGAATTTTCAACAGAGGAATATCAAATGGCTGAGAAACACTTAAAGAAATGCTCAACCTCCTTAGTCATCAGGGAAATGCAAATCAAAACAACTCTGAGATTCCATCTTACACCGATCAGAATGGCTAAGATCAAAAATTCAAGTGACACCACATGCTGGCGAGGATGTGGGGAGAGGGGAACACTCTTTCATAGCTGGTGGGAATGTAAACTAGTACAGCCACTTTGGAAATCTATCTGGTGCTATCTCAAAAAATGGGAATAGGGCTTCCTCAAGACCTAGCTATTCCACTCCTTGGAATATACCCAGAAGATGCTCCAAAACACAACAAGAAAATTTGCTCAACCATGTTCATAGCAGCCTTATTCAGAATAACCAGATTATGGAAACAGCCGAATTGACCCTCAATAGGAGAATGGATAAAGAAACTGTGGTACATATACACTATGGAATACTACTCAGCTATTAAAAACAAGGAATTCCCGAAATTTGTGGATAAATGGATTGAGCTAGAAATGATCATAATGAGTGAATTAACCCAGAAGCAGAAAGACTCAAATGGTATATACTCACTTATATCTGCATACTAGCCCAAGGGGCATGTCTCACAAAATCCTTCACTTACCAGGAAACTGGGACAGAGGGGAGGACATCCTATTGGGACCCACAAACTCTTGAAGCAGGTCAGCTAGAATTTCCAGAGAGAGAAACTTGATAAAACACCTAAGTGTTTGAAAATGATTCAGGTATATCACAATAAATATTGTAGACCTCGAGTTAAAATATTTGCTATAGAGGTCAGATGATTAATGGAGTTTTGGCTGAAGTCATAGAGTAAGTCCAGTGGGCCCCAAACTCATCCTGTGGTTATTTCCTCACTCCCAGATTATACTATTGGGATAAAGGCTGGCCTAATTCTTATACTGTATGCTCTGAATGGTGGACTGAGGGCTA